>NW_022589705.1:29212336-29507336 GCF_004348235.1 Phoca vitulina | reverse complement strand
TGTACCACTCCAGGGCAGAGCTTCGGCGCTTCTGGGGCGTGAGCGGAGGTAGTCACGTGGAGAGGATGCATTGTGGTAGTTACATTTCAGTGAAGTACCTGCTGGAAGGAAGGGCGAGATTTAAAGATACTTCAAGCCGGCATTAGCCACAGAGGAGCAGGCCTATTACGGCAGCACTGTTCTTGCCGCCATAGATAAAGTTGTGTCAGTGCTTCTGTTATAAACCTCTGTTTCCAGGGGTTTACAACCGGGCTGTAAAAATGCATCCCACGTTGAATCTGTGCCCATAAAGGCCTGACCTGGGAATCACATTTTGCATATTTCTATATAATCATCTATACCCATAGCTGCACACTTAATGGACACGCATGAAGGCTCATGCAGCGACAGAGGCTCTCAAATTCGCCATAAGCAGGGACAAATATTTGGGTCATTTTTATGGGAGCACAAAACCAAGAGCTCATTGCTGCCGTATGCTGCTATACTGTGGAGGTTCCTGGATGCCACGGTTACATTTTAGATTGTCCTCGGCATCAGATGAAGAGTTTTAGTGCATTTTAGATATTGGAAATGGCATTTCTGTTTGTCTAAAATATCCTTTCCCTCCTGTGAGGTAGCAGCTTGTACTTCCCAATTTTCCAAAGGTGGCTGCAGCAATATCTCCTACCCCACCTGCCCTTCAGGAAGCTTTTTTGCTACGCCCCCTCAAGAGATGGAGTCTAATCACCCTTCCCTTGAATCTGGGTGAGCTAGTGACTCATCTGTCAGCCATGGAATGTGGCAGGAGAGGTGCCGTGTGACCTCCAAAGGCAGCTCATAAGAGATAATGTGACTTCTGACTTCTTTTAAATACTTGCTCTTGAACTCTTGACCTTTAGTGTAATCAATCCAATTGCTCTGAGGCCGCCATGTTGTGAGGAAGCTCAAGCTCAAGCTTCTGGGGAGACCATGGAGAGGGAAAGAGACACAGAGAGAGTGACAGAGAGACAGGGGGCGGGGGGAGATGCCTGGCCAGCTCTAACCATTGCCTGTCTGCAACTGCATGAGAAGTTCCAAGTCCAGCCAAACCATTCCCCCATTCCTAGCCCACAGAAACCATAAGAGCTAACAGCATGCTGTTGATGTTTGAAGCCACTAAGTTTTGGGGGTGATTCCTTATGCAGTAATAGTAACCAGAATCAGGAAAAAAGAATGACTTAGGAAAGAGTTTCTAGCAGACCCAGAACCCAAACAGATAGAACTGTTTCAGACTTTTTCATAGATTGCTGTTAAATGACTATGGGGCTGGGGGCGGGGAGGGGCAGCAAAATGTGGAACTGGCAACTGGACTGGGTACCCGAGTTGTCTCCTATCCTGCCCCTGGTGAGTAGCAAGGTCTTGGGTAAGTCATTTTGTCTCTCTGGGTCATCATTCTACCACCAAGTGAATGAATTGGACTGTACAGATACTGAAAGTTTCTTCCAGCTTTAAAGATTTTGTGGTCCTCACCTCTGTGCTTCTATCTATAAAGAATCATAATATCTATGCTTGAGGTATCTTGTCGGGGCAGTGACCGTGACCTTCTCTCTTAGTGGTGTTGTCAGGAGGATCTTAGAGTTTCTGCAAGAAACTGATGCTACAAAGCACTAATGGGAATATATTTGTAAAGTCACTCACCTGCTCTTAGTCCTCCAACTTTCCCCCTGAAATCTTCTCATTCATTCATCAGTTCATTCATTCAACACATATTTGCTGAGCACCTGCTACTGTCAAACCCTTTTCTAGGCACTGGAGAAACAGCTGAGAATGACATAGAAAGAGTCCTGCTCTTGAGGAGCTGAGGTTTGAGTCAGGGAGGCAGCAAAGAACTTGGTAGAGAAGGAACAAGATAATTTTAGATAGCAGTACTTTCTCTAAAGACAATAGAGCTTATTTGAGGGTGTTCCTTTGGTTAGTGGTCAGGGAAGGATTCTCTGACAAGGTGACTTGGACTGAAACCTGAGCCATATGCCGAGTTGATAGAGTATTCCAGGCAGAGGCCACAGCCAGAGCAAAGGCCCTGCGGCTGGAACAACATGGGTGTGCTTTGGGGAGGAGAAAGGTCATTGCGGTTGGAACAGAGTCAACAAGGGAGTGTATGGGAGCAGGTGGGAGGGGTAGGCCAGGGGTAGATTTAGTAGGGCTTTGTAGACAGTGAGACGTTTCAACTTTCCTCCAGCTGCAAATTAGAGAGTTTTTAGGAGTGGAATGATGTGATCTGATTTATGTTTTTAAAAGATCACCAGTGTCACTCATCCATCTGATGTGGGTTTTTTATGTTTTTTTTTTTTGGAAGAGGGTTTCAGGGCACACTGACCACTCCGGCTGCCGCACGAGGTCAGGCCGCTGAGCTGCACAGGGAGGAGTGTGGGCCTGGAATAGGACGCAACAGCTAAGCACGAACAGCAGAAGGCGTGGGAAACAGGAGGGTGACGGGGAAGCGGAGTTTGTGTTTAAGGACCTGCAACACTGAGTGGAACGGAGCATAGGGAACAATGGTGGGAGAAATGGGACCAAAGGGAAGATGGGGGCCAGGTCACACAAAAGCCTGGTCGACCAAGCCACGGAGATTGGACTGAGTCCTAAGGGCAATGAGTTTCTGATGACACAGTCAGATTTCTGCTTTAGCTGCTGTGTGGATGGTGATTGAAGTGGGCAGGACCGGCAGCAGGAGGATGAGCGAGCCGTGTGGCCATAGCTGCGGAAGAGATGTTGGGGAACTAGAGCAGGGCAGTGGGAATGGAGAAACTTACCTGGGTTTGAGGGCGGCTGAGGTTATGAGCAGTCGGGCTTGGAGATGAACTGTTACATTGGGGAGCTAAGTGTGGGGTCCAGAAGTGGGCAGGGGGACTGGGTGGATGGAGCGCAGAGTTCTCTGGCCTTCGTGCTGTGGACCAGCGATGAGGAGGGGCTTCATTGGCCCAAAGTGAAGCAATCTCTTTTGGTCTGTCGGGCTGCAACTGAGCCTGAGCGGGGAGACGCGTTAAGAAAGGAGGGGCCTTTTTTTGAAGGGGGTGACAATGAGCAAGATTTTCCCAGCAGTTGTGCTTGATGTGCAAGAATGTACAGTTAAATCTACCTAGCCCCTCGTATTTTCCACCTGCTAAATCCAGGTCTCGTGCAAGAATCTTCATTAGAGTCTTCACCTAACAGCAGCACAGAAAACTGAGATTCTTACTTCTGTTGTCTTCAAAACTTTAGGCCAGCTGTCACCGAGCGCCAGTCCGTGCCATGCTTTAGAGAGACAAAGAGGAGCCCGAAGTGGGAGAGAAAAATCTCTCCCGAAAATCACCGTGCTTGGTGTATAATCCGCCCACCCCCTTCCTCCCTCCGTCTCCTGCCCCCCACCAGCTTCTTGTTGCTCTTCTTCTTAATAGTTTTTGAAAAGTTAACAGAGTGAAAAAGACAAGGTTTAGGCACACATTATAAAGAAAGCATATAAATATATATATCTTGCAGCTTCAACAACTTGGGCTCGTATGAATTTTCTTCAAGTCAGGGAAACTGAAAAAACAAACAAAAAACAGAGAGGCATTTTCCAGGGCAGTCTTCAGCCCTGTTTTGAGAAATGCGTCTCTCACCCAGGAGTTAAGAGCCACGGCTACTAACTTAGTGTAATATTAATGAACCTATACGGGTGGAGCTTTTTGGCTTATTGCTGGTGGTCTCTATCTTTTTCGATGCCTGGCCAGCAAACGTAGGAACTTCTTTAGACAAGACTTTTTTCTCAGCCTCTGTTTAAGTTATAACCTATCGGTCCAGCGTAGGGTTATATAAACTTTTCCAGCTCTATCACCACCCAGTAGCTGTATGTTGTCCTGGGTAGTGTTACTTTACCTTCCTGAGCCTCAGTTTCCTTGTCTGTCAAATGGGGATTATCATGGTGTCTAGCCTGTGAGGCAGTAAGTATTTAATGGTGAAGCGTATGGATTCTGGAGCCAGACTATCTGGCTTTCTCCCCTAACGCTGCCACGTACTCTGTGGCCTTAGGGAAGCTACTTTACATCCCAAGCCTCAGTTTCCTCATCCGTGAAGTGGGAATAACGATGGTGCCTTCCTCATTGGGTTGTTATGAAGGTTGTAAAGCATTTACAATCCACTTGTATGGAGGGGCCCGCTCAAGAAGGGGGCCCCCAGGGAAGCACTACACGCTTTGCAAGTCCGATTTTTGTATTTGCTAAATAAATCAAAAGGAATTTTTAGAAGCTAGAGTGAGCAAATGTCTATGAAGCCACGTGGCTAATATGCAGAAAGTGATTGAGATTTGCAACCCGATCCGCACGCTCCTGCCCCCAGCTCCGGCCTGTCTCAGGACGGGGCCTATGGTCAAGGCCAGGTGTGTAGTTACCGGTGACAGCTTCCTCAGCTCTAAGAAATACGTGTCACTCTCTGGCCTTCAAGATTTATATTCTTTCTTTGCAAGTGGAAGCTGGTACTGATTTCAGAGCCTTCTGAGGGGAGATGTGATTTTCCTTATTTACTAACATTTACGTGGACTGGTGGCTGGGACACCCAAAATACGTCGTGAATCAGGCAGAGGATAACAAGATCTGCAGTACTGTACAGATTACTCACTAATTTGACATTTGGGGATTTTTGCGAAATGGTAGGGTACATTTGACAAGATGCAAATTGCTGTATCCAGAAAGTACATTTGACTCCAAGGATGGGTGGCACTCTCCCCTAATGGGGTTCCATTCGTTCCGAGCACCAGCTGGTGCATCCTGACAAGGTGGTTTGGTTTTTTTTTTCCCTCCTAAAGAAGCAAGGTTGGGAATTTTGCTCCGAAAATGCAATAGCTAAGATTCATTGAGCACCTACTATGTGTCAGGTGTCTTGACATCTTTTGTCACATTTAATCTTCACGGTAATCCTATACAGGATATATCATTAGTACCTGTATTTTTCAGTAAGGAGAATGGAATTCAGAGAGAGGGTAAGCCACTTGCTTAAGGCCACCCG
Source organism: Phoca vitulina (assembly GCF_004348235.1). Lineage (NCBI taxonomy): Eukaryota > Metazoa > Chordata > Mammalia > Carnivora > Phocidae > Phoca > Phoca vitulina. Next base: position 29,502,356 of record NW_022589705.1, on the reverse strand, counting down.
GCTCTGAAGTTCCTAAGCTAGAATGTGAGCGAGGGGCTACCCATCCCTAGAGTCTGGATTCCAATCCAGCGGGCCCTCATGGCACCAGAGCATCATCAGCTTCTGACCTGGTTCTCCTACAGTTAGGAGGGGCAAAGGGGAGGCAAACTTCTTGCTAAGTCCTTAGTATTAAACAACTGGGCAGCACCCGTGGCCATGACACTTTGTTCTATACCATTTTATAAGGAGGCCTGAATGAGTTGGTAATCTAGAGCTTTGAAGAGCTTTCTCTTATCACAATATTGTTTTCAAAGTCAAACAAGGAAGACTGTGTTAAGGGAATGAGATCTGCCCTCCCAGTCCCCCATCCCTGAGGCACGGTTATCGCCCTCACATTATTTTTGGCACCGTACCATACTACTGAGACTTACCATCCCCTGTCAGGCAGATTTTCTCCCTGCTTCCTATTGGCTCTGGGAGAACAAAGCGGGCATGTGTGTGGGATCCGGGTGTGAGCAATATAAAATGCCCAGGAAATAGGAATAGAACCCTTGGGGAAAACTTGACTTCTGGGGGATCAGTCTTGGGAAAGCCCAGTTGTATGGAGGGGCTGTTATAAGAAGAGTGTCCCCAGAGAGGCACCACACCTATCAAAAGAGCAAATAAATGCCTCCTGGCTCCAAAGGCCACTCCAAAGCTACTCTCTTCAGTTACCATTTTAAATGCGAGACAAAAATATATTTCCTAGGAGGTAAGAAACTTCTAGAATTTGCCATATCTTTGCTTATCACTCTTCTTCACTGTCTTTGTAGGTACGTTGGGCATGCCCAAATCAACAGTAGGTTTCTCAAAACAGAGATTGTATGCTCTATCTTGTTCTTCCCAAACTGCTTTGTAGTGTTGTGTATGTGGTTCCTGCTCAAGAAATGCTTGCTGAAGTGACAATAATCCTTGGAACAAACTCCATCCTATGAATTTTCATACTTAATACTTTAAGTATTGGTAGCGACTAAGTTCTTTTTTTCTCTACTCGAGACTATTTAGAACATGTTTTTAAAAAGGATGCTGTAAAAAACAGCAATATATATGGATATGTTTCAAATATCTGGAGCAAAAGGCTGAAACAGAGTTTCCCTACCTTTTTGACTATGAAAATCCTTTTTTAATCTTCAAAAACCTTCATGGACCCCTGTCTATGATCATGGTTGTACTTTTAATATCTGTTAATTGGGGAAAAAAAACCACTGGCAAAAGGCTTTTATGGTAATTTTTAAAATTCACGTCAATGACATCTATTAACTGTAAAGAAAAGAGTCCTACAGTTTGTGGCCCAGCGTTTAACCTGCCTTCCGGGAGTGCTTGGTGTTTGCAGAGGTGAAGGCGACACCTCCCACCGCCGTGAGCTGAGAGGTGTGGCGGGGGTGTGTGTGGGGGGACTGGCTTGGCGATCGGTGGGCCAAGGATTTGGAGGTATTTGGCTTCCATGAGTTTGTCTTCCTCCACTTCCTTTTCTATACAGTTGAAAGCTATGGCAATGTTAGCAGTTGCAACTCAATTAGGAGTGCTAATTCCAAATGCAAACTGGTGAATGGATGGTTTATTCTTCTGGGACTTAATTACTCTAGAAGTGGTCCAAGTACAACTGGCCCCACTTAAAGCCTCATTGTACACTGTCCAAATGGTCTTCTAAATGTCACTGTCAGAGGCAAGGAGACAGCACGGACTAGTGAATCAACCACCTCCCTGCTCATCTGGAGGCCTCGGTTGTAAGACTGAGTCTGTTTCTAATTGGCTGGTCCAGCCCATGCAGCTCTCCCAAGCACTCCGAACTCATCTGTAAAATGGGGAGATGGCATGAGGTGACCTCCGAAGTGCCTCCCAGGTTTTGTCTTGTACAGATCCCCAGTCATGGCATCGAAGCACCCAAGCCGTCTTGCCAAGCACCGGGTGCCACCCAGCTTCTCCTCCTGCCTCGCCCACTCCCCGCACAGCCTAGCTCCTGGGTCTCTCTAGAGGGGCGGCTTTCATTTTTGATGTCCTATTATTAACCTTTTTCCAAGCTCTGTTTTCCAAGTTTAGGTCGGCTCATCAGAGTTGAACATGGACTGTTTGGATTTTTGCCCAAGCTGTTCTCCGAGCCTGATAGCACATTCATTACTCCCTACCCATGGTTTCTGCTAAATGACCTCGTTAGTGCTCTAATTACATGTTGCTCTTCGGCAAGCTGGGGGTGGGGGGTGGATGAGTTAAGGAAGGCTGAGGACTGAGATGAAGTACGTTGTAAACACTCTGAATGCCGCCTACCTTCCCCTGGTCTGATTACCCATGGGGAGCTGGAAGGGAAGCTTTATGCTTTCTTCTCCCCTTCTTTTGTCATTACACGGTGAAGATAATCATAAAGCAGACCAAATGTGCCGGTGGTGGTTGCGAATGCGTGAATTTGGAATCTGGATGGTAATATTTTTACAACTCAGTGTGTGTGGGACCAGAGAATAAAAACCAAGCCAACAAACCAAAAGCAAAAGCAAAAACAAAACAAAACAAAAAACTGGCAGGGGGCAGGGGGAAGAAATGAAAACAAAAGTAGTTTGAGCACCTAGCTTGTGCTCATGTAAGTTTTTGTTCATCCTACCAACAACCTTATGGGCTGGTTATTGTGCTTGATTTACTAATGAAGAAGCAGATTCAGGGAGGCTTACGTATTTTCCAAGGGCGCACAGCAAGTTTATGGCAGAGTTAGGAATTGAATACATGTGTGTCTGACTCCATATCCCAATATCCCATATCTCCGTATCCCCAATATCCCATGCTACCTCTCGATCAATTCATGCGTTCACTCATTCATTCATTTATTCAACAGACCTACTGTGACTTCTGTGACAGGAAGGATTCTTCCACCTTGGGGGCCAGATCACAGATCTGAGATTCAGGACCCTGGCAGGTCTATTTAAAGGTTATCCTGAGCAAACTTGTATTTTTCAGTTAAGGAAACGGAGGCTCAGTGGCTTGTTGAAGCGGCAAGCTTCTCACTCCAGTACATTCCAAGAAGGCCAAGAGTATAGTTGAGTTTACTTCATGATATAAATTTCATCCTTGGGATGCCCGGGTGGCTCAGTTGGTTAAGCATCTGCCTTGGGCTCAGGTCATGATCTCAGGGTCCTGGGATTGAGTCCCGCATCGGGCTCCTTGGTCAGCGGGGAGTCTGCTTCTCCCTCTCCTTCTGCCACTCTCCCTGCTTGTGCGCTCACTCTCTCGCTCTCTGACAAATAAATAAATACAATCTTTTGAAAAAATTTTTCATCCTTGGGAAAGGATGATTGTGTGCCATAACCAATGTGAAGATTTTCAAATGCTTTCTGAGACAGTTGACCTCCCAAAGTGTGTTTGCATGACGGTAAGTGCTATACCCACTGCACCCAGAGGCTGACTAGCAAGCGACTTTAACTGAAGTTTGTTCAAGATTACACAGGCCACGTTTCAGTGAAAGAGAACTCATCTTCCAAAGTGGATCTCTGAAGTATGTAGGGTTTTCTGTGAGGCTTCCGCTTCCTTTTGGGGGGTGTTAAGGTAAACGAGTACAGTCAAATACTTTCACTCGTCCCGGCGGAATTCTGTCTGCCACATTTTTTTTTTTTTTTTTAAATGGCAGATACAATATGTTGAGTGTTGAGAGATGTCCCCACTTAGGACAAAATAAATGATGTGATAGTAACAGGATGCAACTTTAGCCAAGTGATGAACTTTCTTAAAACCGGGGTCTTACGCATCTGATTACTAATTAGTATTTCAACATGGAACTTGGAATTTTGCAAACCAAGCATTTAAAAATGTGTGCGTTGGTTGTTTGACAGACTCTCGAGATACTGGTACAGGCTTAATGTATTAGTTTATTCTATAGTAATCAAGTTGTTATAACTATAAGAAAACTGGAAAAATAACCTTCACAGTCAAATCAACCATAGGAAAAAACTGAAAAACAAAACAAAACAAGAAAACCCCACAGCTTTGAGCTGTTTGCTGAATCTATAGTATGTTTGCTGAATTGGGGGTGGGAAGCAGCAGGAAACAATTACTGCATGTGATCACAGTTTTAATGATTCCACTAGAACATAATAAACTTACAATATGTATGCCTTGAAATAAATTATAGATCCCATAGTAAAAGGCAACTCCTTAGTCCACATTTGTCAATTTGGGAGAACTGCTCCCTTCCTCTGCAAATAAGTCATTAAGCTGCGTGTTTCACTGCAGAATAACTTTTGGAAGAATTATTCAAACCTTCTAAAGTAATTCCCTCGTATTCCTCTTCTATTTTTAATAACCAAAAACATACACAGGAGAAGCAAACCCACCTCTAAAATTTTTGAATGACTGGACAAAGCAGTGTTAAAAATTCAACAGCACTAATTACTAGCTGAGCAGTATAAAAACCTCTGAATAAATGTCAGCCTAGGAGATAAGCTCTTATCTTAATCTAATGACTCCACAGACTTAATTTGTCAGGCCAGCCTAGTTGATGAAAAACAGGTTTCTATTCTCCAGTGTTAGCAGGAACATCTTTCCAAATCTTTGAAGTTGGATAGTAATACCATCAGTGTCGTCCTGTAAAAGTCTTGTGACGAAGCCAATTTAATTCCTATTGTCCTATTACACTAATTAAGGTTGTTGCACCCCTGTTGGACAAATATCTAAAAGTAAAGCTGTGTATTTTTAGATTTTCTGCACTTTGAACTAATCACCCTCAACTCCCCATGTTTTGTGCTTTTTTTTTCATAGTGCTGGGACATCAGGGGCCATCTATCTTCATGGTAGGGGAAGCTGAGATCTTCAGAGAAATCCATTAAGTCAGAGGAATCCATTCATTGAGAAGCACGTTATAGCAGAGTAGTTAAGAGTGGGGGTTCTGAGGCAGAAAGGCCTGGGGAAACTTTTGCTCTGTCACTTACAAGCTGTGTGACCTTGGGTAAATTTCTTAAACTTTCTCAGCCTCAGTTTAATCATCTGTAAAATGGAGGGTAATTACGGATGTCAGGGGGGTTAAATAAAATAATGCATGCTAAGTACTGACAGTGCCTGATCCTTACACTTAGCGCAGTCCAGCTTTCATTCATTCATTCATTCATTCGTTTGTTCATTCATTCATTCATTCATTCAATCAACAAATACATATTGAGTCCTAACAAGCCTATAACGCATAGTAGGTGCTGTAGGACATATGAAGACCCAAAAGGCAGGACGCTTTGCCTTTGTAGGAGTTTGAACTTCCTGCTCGAGGAAGCTCAAGCCTGACATAATCAGCTGATCTCACTACACCTGGGAAGGAAATGCCACAGACGTACCATGACTTTTCACTTAAACTCCATGGTGAATGTTGTTGCTGGCTTTCCAGTAAAATGGGGATGTCAGTTTCCACCTCAGAAGCCTAGTCTGCAGATGACATGAGATTATGTATAGTAGGCAGCCAAATGTTGGTGGCCTCTCAGTTCCTTTCTTTCTTGTCTCCATGATCCAGAATCACATGCACGGTATGAACAAATCTAGCGAGCTCTCTTCCATCTTGTCTCATCTCCGTCTCATCAGTCAATGTGATGCCCTTCCCAGCAGCCCTCACTTCCTCTGCTCACTCCCCTCTTCACTACTGACACTGCACCATATTGATTCTCCAAGTTACTGAATGTCACTTGGAGATATTTGTTGATATTTATTGTTTCTTTGATTTCCTCACATTAATAGTGATGACGCAATTTCTTTTTTTTCTGTTCTCTCTCATGTACTTGATCCTATTTTTTTTCTTTCTTTTTTATTGTTATGTTAGTCACCATACATTACATCATTAGTTTTTGATGCAGTGTTCCATGATTCATTGTTTGTGCATAACACCCAGTGCTCCATGCAGAACGTGCCCTCTTTAGTACCCGTTACCAGGCTAACCCATCCCCCCACCCCCCTCCCCTCTAGAACCCTCAGTTTGTTTTTCAGAGTCCATAGTCTCTCATGGTTCGTCTCCCCCTCCGATTTCCCCCCTTCATTCTTCCCCTCCTGCTATCTTCTTCTTTTTTTTTTTCTTAACATATAATGTATTATTTGTCTCAGAGGTACAGATCTGTGATTCAACAGTCTTGCACAATTCACAGCGCTCACCATAGCACATACCCTCCCCAGTGTCTATCACCCAGCCATCCCATCCCTCCCACCCCACCCCCACTCCAGCAACCCTCAGTTTGTTTCCTGAGATTAAGAATTCCTCATATCAGTGAGGTCATATGATACATGTCTTTCTCTGATTGACTTATTTCGCTCAGCATAATACCCTCCAGTTCCATCCACGTCGTGGCAAATGGCAAGATCTCATTCCTTTTGATGGCTGCATAATATTCCATTGTATATATATACCACATCTTCTTTATCCATTCATCTTGATGACACAATTTCTTTCAAACTTCCTGAAATTCATGCCTGTACTTAAAAAGTATGTATTGAGAGTCTTTTAGGTCCCAGGAACCCCACTAGGTATCGGGGACACCAAAATATGTGGGATGCAGCCACACCCTCACTGGTGTGGTAAATGCTGTGACGGGGCTCCTAGAGTCAACGGGAGTGGCGGGGGGGGCGGTGAGGGAGACATTCAGTTCAGACTGGTAACTCACTTGGGGAAGGTTTTCCAGAAGAGATGACTCTTGGGCTTAGCTCTGAAAACTGAGCAAGAGTCAGCTGGGTAAAGGCATAGGGAAAGGAAATTCCAGGTTGAACAATCAGCATGCGCAGATGGAAGAAAGTAGTTCAATAGAAGAGTAAAGAGCCCGAGGGAAGGTGGTGGGAGATGAGGTGGAAGTGAAGTATCGTGCAGGTCTTGTGTGCCGAGGGGTTAGAATTTCACCCTGAAGGTGACTGGAGCCATTGATAAATCTGCGCCGAGAAATGGGGTTTGTGTCAGTGTTCTGGTTCTCCTCACCACTTTTGTGGGCTCTGATTCCATCACCTCCCTTGCACCTCTTAGGTTCATTGAGCACCCTAGCAGCCTGCTCTCACCATCCCTTTTCACCTGGTCTCCTGTTAGCTCCTATGACGCACAGCTCTTTGGCTTCCTCTGTTCTAACGCTTTTCACTCTATTCTACTTGGACAACCTTTTTCTCTTGTTATATGCAGAGCTGTTCAGGCTTTGAAACCTCCAGCCGTGACATTCCTGTTCTTTTTGGCCATCTCTTACCCTTCTACCCTTCCTCTCTCCCTCAAAGCCTAGGGGAGACGTCCATTACTTGACACTACCTACCCTCCTGGTCCTCAGCCCTTTCCTGGGCTTTACTTCCCCTCTACTAAGAATCCCAGGGGAGTTTCTCTTACCAATCTCGCTAAGCCCCTTCTTCTCCCAACCTTCAACTTCATCCATTCCTTCCACTGGCTGGAGAAAATGGACCAACCCTTGGCTAATAATTCCACTTACACTGGTTTTAAGCTGAGCCCTCAGTACTGGCCTTTTCCTCACGTCTGCTAGACTTACTTTCCCATTTCTTCCTGACACACTGGGGCCATGCTTGTTTGTAGAAGACAGGTTTGGTGGGCATGCCTAATGTGCCCTTGGAGCTGTCCTTTAGATGGCTGTGTTTTTCAGCGTGTACCCCACCCCGACTCCCACTCTGAGACAGATGTTTGGAAAAGGGTGAACACCTGTTATTGATCCTACTGGGCAATCTGTTGACCATTGCCAATCAGATTATCTTTTGACAGTTTGTTCCTGTATCATTTAAACAGATTGCCTTTTACTTGAGCTTCCTTCAATGGATTTCTATTATTTTGAAACAAAAGCTTTTATAAGATGGCTATAGCTCCTCAAGCATCAACCCTATCCTGCTCCCCTCCCTCTCTTTAGTGCATTTTAGTAAGAAAATAGAGGCTCTATCACCAGAAGTCCAACTGTTTTCAACTGTATTTCACACTAGTTTTACCTCGTCTCAGAGAGACTCATACCTGGTTCCTTTTTAAAAATACAATTGCAGATTTATCTCCATTTATGAAGACGTATTTCTGCTACTTTATTTTATGTTTTCCATTTACTATGCTTTTTAATCCTTTTCTGTTTTCCTCCTTTCTTGTTGCATGGGTTGGCTGAGATTTCTTTATTCCTTTTTTCTTCTACTGATTTGGAACTTACTGTTTCTGTTCTTTTTAGTGAATTTTCCTAGACCTTCACATCTGTATTCAAATTCGCATTTTTTCTCATCCAAGCTTAAAGTTAATCAGTGTCTCTATTATTCTTCTCCCAGAAGCTTTAACTTTCATCTGAATAAGTTTCCATGGATCCTATATTAGAATTATCTAGTATTGGAAATATACTGTACTTATAAACACAGGAATTACTGTATTATTATCTATAATCAATATTTATTTAGATTTATTAACATGTCTTACAAATTTTTTCCACACATTTGCTTCTTCCTTCGTGGTTAATTTTTTTCCCTTACCAAATACATCTTTTAGTAGTTACTTTTTTTTTTTTTTTTAAAGAAAGAGCTGTGGTTAATAATTTTTTGAATCCCACCTGTTGAATGTTAGTTTGTATAGAATTCCAGACTCATAGTAGTTTCCCTTGCCACTTTGAAAATTATTCCATGGGTGTCTTATAGTCATTGTTGCTAATGACAAGTCTGCTGTCAATATGATTGTCATTCTTTCATAGGTTGGCTCTCTTTTTTAAAGTTTTCTTTAATTTTGGTATTATGCACTTTTGATATTATGCACTATGATGTATCTAGGTGGGGATTTTTAAAACTTTGCCCTTCTTGGCACTTGATGGACTCAGTCAGTCTCAGAACTCATGACTCTCTTCACTTCTGGAAAATTCCCATTACTATCTCTCTGTACTCTCCCCTCTCTCTGCCACTCCCACCCCCTACATTCTGTCTAGTCTGTATTATAAAACTACTATTATGAAATACATGTTGGAGCATTTTAATCATTTCTCTATGCCCTATGTCTCTCAAATTTTTCCACTTCCCCCCAACCCTCCACAAATTTTTATCTTTTTGGATAGCCTTTTTGGTGATTACTTCAGGGTTCTACCAGTTCACCTGTGTCTAAAGTTTTTAACCTATAAATTATTATTTCATAAATATTTTTAATTTTCATGATTTTTAAATTTTATTATTTCCTGGTCTACTTTCATGGATGTAATTCCTTCTTTTATCCTTTGAGGATTTAAAATACTGCTCATTTTGGGGCACCTGGGTGGCTCAGTCGTTGAGCGTCTGCCTTCGGCTCAGGTCATGTTCCCAGGGTCCTGGGATTGAGCCCTGCATCAGGCTCCCTGCTCAGAGGGAAGCCTGCTTCTCCCTCTCCCACTCCCCCTACTTGTGTTCCCTCTCTCGCTGTGTCTCTCTCTGTCAAATAAATAAATAAATAAAATCTTAAAAAAAATAAAATAAAATATTGCTCATTTTAATGTCCTTTTTATATTGCTGGAATATCTCTATTTCTTTGGTTTTAACTTCTCCAGTTTTCTGGTTTATTGGCTCTGTCTCCTTGGTATGGATCTTAAACAATACACTTTTTAATTCTCTTTGTTGTCTCACTTTAAAAAAATTTCCTTAGGTCCTGATGTCCTCCTTGTGGGGATGGCTTCATGGCTGCCTCGGCCCCAGCACTATAGTTTGTTTCTGACCAAAGCTTACATTTGTGGCTTGGTTGGCTCTATGACCCTGAAGAAATGGTGAAATTCTAGGTCCTTCCCCCGGATGCAGTGTAGGGTAGGGCCCTAGTTCTAGGACAAGAACTCAATGTTTGCTACTGTTTATGGGCAGGAGACTTCTTTTTTTGGTGTAGTCATGGGCTGATGGATGGAGATATATTGTCAGCTATTAATGACTGTAAAGCACTATCCTGACTTCTAGCTTCATCTGGGTGACTTGTGCTCATGCTGTGCCTTGGATATCCAGCTTTAGTTTTCACTTAACACTCTGGTTTCCCATCTGTTTCTCTTGTTTTCAGTATCTCTTTTTAGGGAGGCCTCTCTGATTTGTTTTCTTTTGTTTGGTTTGTGTGTTTATGGAATAGGTTTCTTATTTTTGAGTATGACTGATTTTTAAAAAATTCTTTTATTTTTTAACTAAAAAATGTATGAAAAAGCTTAATATAGGCTTTTAAAAAAATATGCACTTTGTTCCTTAAAATTTACATTCACCATACTTATAAATTACCTTTTACTTCCTTATTTACAATACATTTAACATTTTTATGTTTATATTTTATTCTGTAATATAGCTGTTTTATTATTAATTTTTTATTTTATAAAAGCAATACACATATATTATTTTAAAAGTTTTGTAGTACCAAAAAACTTCTAATGAACCGGAGTAGTTTTACTTCTCATTCTGCATACTATGCCCAAGAGATAACCACTTTCAATTCTTCTAGCTCTTTTCTCTGATATTGAACTTCATATTTCTAATAATAGCCAATGCTATTTACCAATAAAAGTCACTGTTCTAAGTGCTATTAACTCATTTAATCTAAATAATATGCTTATTTCTTGACTGATAAATTTTAGAAATATTTTACTGTATTTTTGCCATAGTACAGAAAAACTTAACTCTATGCCTCTTTTCCCTTCCACATACTTGTTTAAATAAAATAATTTCAATTTCTTCATTATTCACATGCAACTACTGTTCAATGATGAGCCAAGTAGTGCACTACAACTGTGTTCCCTTCCTTTTCCTGCCCTCTGTTTCTCTTGGAAATGAAAATAGCTTCATTTTTTCTTATGTCTCTTTCTGTAGTGGTGTGATTAATTTTCCAAATGTTCCAATATCTCTACTATAAATACAAAATTTTGTGCATGGACTCAGGTAAAGCAGCTCTAAGTTTTCTAGACAACTTTTCTCTGAAACTTCCCTCTCTTGCTCAAGTGTGGAACTTTTTCTTTCTGGCACAGGTGTCATTATATGATCTTTGTCTCTCTTTTGGTCTGTTTTATTGACTTTATGTCTTCTTTCTTTTTCCTTTTTTGGGGTTAATTCTTTTGTTGTTGTTGTTGAGGTATGTTTTCTGATAACTTTCTAAAGCATTATAATGTTTTAGATTTTGCATGTCTAAAATGTCTTTATTCTTCCTCCACATGACTGACAGACTGGGAGTGGAATTCTAGATTGAAAGTCATTGTCACTTAAAGTTTTTAGATGTTGCTCCATTCTTCCAAAATCCAGGATTGCTATTGATGAGTCTGATGTCAGTTGGGTTACTTTCTTTATAAGGAGCCTGATTTTCTCCATCTAGAAGCTTTTGTGACTTGCTCCTTAATCCTACACCCCACTATATCCCAGGTATTCTGAACATTCAGAGTAATGTACTTTTGTGTGAATTTTTTTGTGTGTGGTAAGGGTGGTTGATAATGTTGGTATTGATGGTGTTGTTACTGTTTTAATTTGTGGGGCTGAGTTCAAATTGCAAGTCAGTTGTTTAATCCTCTGCTGTTACCATGGTGTTCAATTTTTAAAAATTTTTTGGATTTGTTTTATGGCCTAGCATATGTACTATCTTGGTGAATATAAAATTGCACTTGAAAAAAAGTTGTTGGATGATGCATTGTGTAAATATCAATTAGGTCATGTTGATAGCATTATTCAGACTCTCTAGTGATTTTTTTTTTAGTTCTATGAATTGCTGAGAGAAGTATATTTAAATCTCCCACCATTGCAGTTGTGTATTTCTCCCTTTAATTCTGTCATTTTTGCTTCATGTATTTTTAAGCACTGTTATACACGTGCAAATTTATGATTGTTATCTTTTTCTGATGAATTTATTCTGTATTCATTATAAAATGTCCATGTTTGCATTTGATATACTTTTTTGAAGCCTATTTTATCTGTTATTAATATAGGCACTCCAGTCTTTCTATGCTTACTGTTTGTATTATATGTCCTTTTTTCATCCGTTTATTTTCAATCTATGTGTGTCATCATATTTAAAGTGTCTCTTATAGGGTAAATATTGTAGGATCTTGCATTTAAAAAATCAATTCTGATAATTTCTGCATTTTTTTTGAGCAATTTGGTCTACTAACATTTAATGTAATTAGTGATAGAACTGGATTTAATTTGTCCCCTCTGAATTTTATTCCTCTCATTCCCTTTCTTTCCTTTTTCTAAATTGTTTGAATATTTAATATATCTATTGGTTTTTTTAGTGACATCACTTTGCATTATATTAATCTATTCCCCTAAACTAGTTCCTTTTGTATCAGTCAGGGTCCAGTCAGGAAATAGAAACCATGCTAGTTACTGAATAGAGAGAGTTTAGTATAAAAAAGTGTAACCTAGGTAACTGAAAGAGTACAAAGGGGACTGTAAAATATCATGAAAGGAGGAAGCATTTATCACCCTTAGGGCTGAGAGAAGAAAGAGAAGAGACTGTAATTATTAAAATTTAGAAGCTTAAAGGAGGAGTCCCATGGAGGTGAAAGTCAGACCTCCAAGGAGAAGGTAATGTTTGGTTGGTGCTGATGTCTCTGTATTAGAAAAAGCCTGGGATCCAGACTCTGAGGAGGAAAGCACATCCCAACTGGCATGTAGTGGTGTCTCGGGAAGAGAGGAGGGGGCACAGAGAGGCTGTTCTATGAATTGGAAAAACTTCAAACTGGACTCAGCTGCTGCTACCAGAAGGAACTTCCAGGGAGGAAGTGAGGAAATATGGCTGGGGTGACGCTTGTGAGAACCACAAACAGACAGGAAGCCCACAGGAAGCAACAGGTAGTAGACAGGAAGGAGCAAGTCCCTTCATCCTCCTCCAGCCTTTGTGTTCCTCTAGCATTCTCTATGAACAGGGCTTCATGGGAAGTCAACTGGCAAAGCAGAAATGATGTTTGCATAGTCACAGCCCAGCATCACAAAGTGGAGGATAAAAGGGTGGACTTGGAGCTGAGAGATAACAACTTATAACTTGTTCTTCTTCCTGTGATGCGGGATATCTTCGCATCTCTTTTATTTGAGAGATTCCTTCTCTTGGACCTGCTTGTTCTGCCCATCTTCCCTTCTTCTTTATGCTTCTTGTCTCTTACTAGTCTTTTATGAACAGCAAATATCACAGAGCCTGTCATAGCAGAGATAGTACGTGCTCAAAAATGTCTGTTGGATTAAATGGTAATACAAGGGAGTAAATGATAAATGCCAAATGAGTAGTGCTGACAGTAATTGCCATAGAGGTTCAGCAGGGGAGGGAGAGACCACCATGAACTTGAATGGCCGCAAAAGCTTCATAGATGAGATGGATCTTGAGCTAACCTACGATAAACAGGAAGGGTTTAAATACATGGAGAGAAGGATGAGGCATTCAGGATGGAGGGCACAGCATGAACAAAGACTTGGAAGTAGCAATGAGCTAGATGCCTTTGGGAGACAGGTATGGCTAGAGCGGAGGCTTCCTTCAAGAGTGTGAGGCTTTATTGTGGTAGAGGCCTTTTAACCTCTGGCTGAACTGTGGAATCATAAAGGAGCAATTGGAACATTGTCATGTAAGGGTTGAAAAGGATTCAAGGGTGGAGTTTTCAACAGGAGAGGCTCATAATATAGACTACTGAATCAGAGTGCTTTGCAGGGGTGGGGGTAATGTTTGCTGCTTATGTCTCAAGCATATATGTGTAGCAGAATGGTGCTCCTGTTAATAGGAATCAGGAAAAGAAAGAAGTTTTAAAAATTTTTTAATGGTTCTAATTTAGTTTAATTTTAAGATAGTTTAATTTTGACCATGCTGAATTCAATTTTAGAGTCCACATTTAGAATCAGGGAAGTACAGAAAGAGCCAGAGAATGAATTGGGAGGCAAGTCTGAAAGGTTGGTGGAACATCCAAATGGTGTAGGAAATGGGGAGCAAAAAAATTCAGGCCAGTATGTAGCTGTCCTTGCCTTCACAACAGGGGTGACAACTTCAAGTTGTAAGCTGTGCACATTGGTGTAGTTTAGTTAGAGTCAGCATTTGAACTTAGGGATGGAGGAGCTGCCTGTCACTTGACCCCACTCCTGTCCCACTTCCTCCCCCCGTTGAGGCCATCGAACTATTTTTTCTCTTTTTGTGGACCACCTTCCCTACCTCTGAAAAAGAACCTTTGCTTATGCCTTAAATTGTGACCAAGACTTTACCTGTTTACCAGGTTTAAAAATGATAAGATTTATGATTTTTTTTTTTTTCTATTTTGTGCTTGAATTATGTTCTTTCTTCTTTAAGGAAAGCAATTTTACCAGGAAAAAAAAAATATTTCTGACAAGTTCCGAAGGGGAATTATAATATATTGTTGAGAAAAGTAAACCCATTTAGTAACTAGACAGATGAACATGTTCAAAATACTCTGGTTTCCTGCCCCACCAGAGCCTTTGCTACACATATATGTGAGAGGGGTCTGTTTCCTGCTTTGTTTCTGAACTTTGCTGAAGCATTTTCTGCTCTTTTTAGGAGTAGCCAAGTCCTCTTGACCAGAGCCTAGGAAAGCCAGCCTTGCTACCCCCACATGTAACTTCAGCGAACCATTCGGGTTGCCAGGCACATTGGAGATCCTGTGGGTGCAACTCCGCGGAGACCAAGGGCAAGATAATCAGTCCAAGGAGACAGTTAATTTTAGTACAAAAGAGGTTAGATGTGATTTATTTCCAACACCAATGAACCAAAAGAGCTAACAATCATCAGAACAAAACACAGAACCATCAAATACTCCATGTAAAAATGGCTTGTGTCAGCTGGGATAGGCGTCGTCATTAGCAAAGGAGACAGGCTTCAGGTGGCTCTGGAGCCGACGTGGAGGACATTTTCAGGTTGTCTTTATAGGAAAAGGGGTTTGAATCATCAAAGAGTTAGAGAAATGGATTTAGAGACAGGAAAGAGAATAGGAGAAGAAAAGAAGGCTAGAGAGGACAGGAGGGTTTTTATAGGAATATCATAGCTCATTTGTCATTTCGTTCATCATCATTATCTTCAGAAAGCATAATGCTAGGATAGGATCCATGCGACTTATGCTGCCTCTTAATCATCCCTTTTCAGCTGCTGCAGTAGAATCCTCTCCATGACTCTGCTTGCCGTGGAGCAGAGTTCAGTGTGCGCATCGCCAAGCCCAGAAGTGCTCACTCACCGTGTCTCACCTCCAGGATGGACCCTTAGCAGGTGTATTGTTCTCCACTGGAGCAACATGTTCCCTTGCACTTGAGCTGAACATGAGAACTTGTCAAAGGCCATTGCTCATAGTCCCCTTGTTGATTTATTTAACTCTGCAAAATAGTTTAAACAGCCCTTTTCCCTGTTCCTGACACTCACATTGCATCTGAATCCAAGGGCTTAGCGGAAGACCTATGAAACCCATGTTGACAATAGGATGAGGGCTCAGATGGGTATACACCAACTCCTAAATCCTTATTTTAATGAGGCAAAACCTTAAACCCTTCCTGTTTTTCCTTTCAGATCATTACTTATCAAAATACTTTGGGTCCTGAATCTTGTCCCCACTATTTAATTACCCTGTCCTCTCTGCAGTTACTGTGTCATGCACATACTTCTGTTATTGCCTTTGCACGTAACATATTACACCTCCTTCATTTTCCTATGGACTGAGCAAAGGAGATTCACAGATAATCTCCAGTACCTAGATCAGCACTTGCTGTTTGTATTTTGAGTGAGTGAATGAACGAATGAAAGCCATGTATTTTGAGTGAGTAATAATTAAATTGAGAATGCTGCTATCTACATCTATCCCTGGCAAATAAGAAGGGCAACATCCTGAGACTCTTGTATTTCTGAAAGGAAAACCTAAAAATGTCTTTCATCGTACTTAAAGAGGGGAAGACTCTGGAGATATTCATATGAGGGTATTGGAGTAGGGTCCAGGGCTGGAGTGGATTTAGGTCTGAGCCCTCATGCGCCTGCCTAGTGTATGTTTCAAAGCCAGGTTGTATAGCTTACTTTCTCTCTACCTCCAGCCACCCCTTCCCTTTTCTTAACTTTTCCTTATCGTTCTTACTGACAGAGAGCACAAGGTACTGTAACTGTTTCAGTTCAAACAGGTAGTCCTGTTGTCAGACCAAGTATCCAATTGTAGGCTTCAGAAAAGTGTGTGAGCTTAGGTTGGGTGGGCTATATACTTAAAGGGGAAAATTACTTTAAAAATGTGTCAGGGTGTGTTTGTCAAGTAGGAGAGCGAACAACCACTTTTGACAGTGGCTAGGGAGAAATTGGATTTCCCTAATCACCCCAAAGGCATCCCTTGTATCATTCTAATGCCACCTTTCTTGAGCACCCTAGAATCCTCTGGTTACCAATGAATGGGCATTTAAAGCCTTTCTAGAAGTGCTCATCCTTTATTATGTTCTATTAAAGCCTCAGGCATACACCCTGGCTCCCTCTCTGACCTCATTTTTTTTTTTTTTTTTTGCTACAGAACTGGGGAGCAAGGCTGGCACCATGTGGGGAGTTCCCATGTGCGAATGTCCACATCCTTCATTCACATCCTTCAAGGGTTTCTTTTAACATTTTCTGATTGTGTTTCTGAGTACAGGGTGTCAACAGCTCTCAGAACTGTTAAGTTTTCTATTTATCCTCAGGCCAGGAAAAGGCACAGATCACTGCAGTGTAAAATTACCAGTGGTTTTGACAGTGACCTGGAAGAACTATGGAATGAAGAAATTTAGCCTTGAGAGCTGAGGTCCAGCCCCAGGCCCATCTTAACCAAGAAGTTCTGCTCAATTATACAGGTCATAGGAAGTTCTGCTAGTCCTGAAAATATTGAACTCATCAAACTTAAGTTGGGTGGTGTTGACATGTCTTGATGAATGGCCAGTTTTGGACACCAAGTACCGTATTTACTTGTTTATTTTCTCCTCCATTCCATTCCTACACAGCCTTAATTTTGAAAAGTCATTCTATGAGGTTTGAAATTTTCATTTTATTTGTTTAGTAGGAGCTTTCCAAATGAGCACAAACTTTTCTGAAGGCTTAAAAAGATTAGTTGGAATGATGAAAGATTGCCATATTTGCTGAAAATAGAAGGAAGGGGACTTACTGCTTTGGAAATGCTCTTGCCAAACCTTTAGAGACAAAATGTCATAATGGTTAAGAATTCAGGCCTTAGAGCTGGACTACTGGGCTTGAACCCTAGCTCTGCCACTTCCTAGCTATGAATCAGTGGGAAAGTTACCCTGTTTGCCTCAGTTTCATCATGGGATGGCAATATTTTATAGGCATGTTTGCCTACTTCCTAGGACTGTTGTGAGTTAGCAGGTATGAAGCAGTCAGAACAGTGCTTCGTACATGAAAAGTTCTCAATGAATGCTAGCTACTATTTTAATAAGATGGTAACTTAGAATTGTTGCAGATGTATTGTGAATATGGAACCACAAAGTTCACTCTAGGCAGTATAGAAGTATCTACTGAAAGAAGGGGATTGTGCCAATAAACATGATATAGCTCAATATAGATGTATCTATATTACGAGATAATTCTTACATGTTTCCTCAGTCCATCAAGCCATCCCTTCATCAGATCCCTTTTTTAAACAGTCCTGAGCCTTTTACATCAAGTTCTTAGTGTTTACAAACCTTGGTGAGTAGTTACTTCTTAAAGGTAGTCTATTAATCTATTACCTTGCTTCCAGGGGCCATTTTAGTTTCTTGAGATATAACCCAAGCACTGGTCACTTGTTCCCTAACTGTAGGAGACACACATTAAGGTCTCCAGAGCTCACTAACCTTCCTTAGGAGGATAGGAGTCCCAGAATCCCAAAGGGTCTTCTAAAATCCTTCTCACAAAATTCTTCCTTAATTTCCACTTTCAGGGCCCTTTTATGTCTTCAATGGGAATGACAGATTTCAAGGATTATGCAATTGGTTCTTCTGTATTTCTCCTTTTGGAAATTCTGCATATGGTCTAGCACTTTCTTTGGAATGCAGCATCAATTGTATCTTGGTGCATCAGTCAAAACTTCCAATTTAACTTTCTGTTACATTTATAAACCCATCCTTTGTACCTCATCATGGTACACTGGATACCAAATATTTGTAACTCCCCAAGCCTCAATGTTGAGCCAGTAGAGTTAGGGGTAAGTGAGGAAGGAAACTAACATTTACTGAGTTCAAGTGATTTGCTCAAGAGTCATGTAACTAAAGAATGGCAGAGCCAGATTTCCCTCCAGATCTGTATGGTCTAAAATCCAGGTTCATTTGCTGTATGATGAGGTATTTACACAAAATCTATTGAAGGAAATGCTTCATGACATCTTTTCTGCCTTGAGCTCTCTTGATTATATTCATCATTCTCTTAAAATGCAGTCAAAGAATTTTGTTTTTTTTTGGTAAATCTAAGAAAATGTCAAGAATTTAGACATTTTATTTCCTTCTCACCCAGCCTCTTTCTTGTACCTCATGAATAAGGAATGGATAATTTCCACTTTACAGCCTTTGAGCGCTTTAAAAAAAAAAACAAAACTATAAAATTAGTGACTTTGGCATTTCCCCCAAAGGATGTGTTTGTTTACTTGGTTATTAATATTTGAATTCCACACTCTAAATTCAATTTGTCAGAGAAGAGAAAATCATGTGCATTTGTGATTTATTTCTTCCCTAGTATCAATGTGAGTTTAGAAGCCAAAACATGGCTTCTGCTTCCTAACTTGTTCTAAATAGATCTTTCTACCAAAATGCCTTAAAACCAGTTTTTGTCCATATTTAGACACATACCTATGATACTTCAGAGTACTAAGGAAAAAGAGAAGTTCCTAAGAGAAACAACAGGGGGAAAAAGCAGGTTACTTTTCGGGAATGAAAGTCAGAATGGTTTTTGACTTCTCAGTAGCAACACTGGATGCTGGAAGACAATGGAACAATGTCTTCGAAGTTCTGAGGGAAAATAATTTTGATCATTGAGTTCTATACCCAGCCAAACCACCAGTCAAATAGAGAAGAGAAGAACATATCTAGCATGTAAGTAATGACTAGTATAGTATGATAGTAGCTGATGACTAGTATAGTATGGTAGTAGTAACTAAACTATCATAGTTTATACTTCTGAAGAAGATAATTGAGAGGGAACTCCAGCAAAATGGAAAACATCATGAAGGAGGAAGGCTCCTAGGTGAGACCTAGGAAACAATAGCTCTCACCTAGAAGGGCCAGGAGGGAAGTCAGCAGGCAAGTGGGCAGCGGCTAAGGAGCAAGCCGTCCAGATAGGAGCAGAAATTCAGACACAGCTGGGTGCATGTCTCAGGAAAGAAAGAGATGGGTCCACAAGTGAAAATATTTATATAATATGATCACATAAATCCTGCATTATAGATTAGAGGTTATTCACTGTTATAGTCAGTCCCTAGACAAACCTACTTAAGGCCTAATTATGATTGCAGAGAACAGAAATGTTATCAATTTTGTCAATGGAAATATATAAGTAGCATTAACAGATACAGGGATGTGGAATGGGATGGGGTGTGGAGGAAGAGGGAAGGACAGAGCCAACAATATCTTTATCAAACACATATGAAATTGCTAAAATGAGAAATAGACATTGGGTATATTATTTAACACTACAAATGTAACCAATACAAGCACCTTAAAGTTATTAGCGGTTGGGAAGAGGGAGGTAGATAAATGGGAGGGGAAAATATAAGGGAACCAAATATGCATAGCAGGGAGTAAACAGTTATTGTTGAAAATTGATAAAAAGAAAAATAAAGGGGTGCCTGGGTGGCTCAGTCAGTTAAGAATCTGACTTCAGCTCAGGTCATGATCTTGGGGTCCTGGGATTGAGCCCCATGTCAGCAGGGAGTCTGTTTCTCCCTCTCCCACT
Organism: Phoca vitulina; assembly: GCF_004348235.1. Taxonomy (NCBI): domain Eukaryota; kingdom Metazoa; phylum Chordata; class Mammalia; order Carnivora; family Phocidae; genus Phoca; species Phoca vitulina. Next base: position 29,482,576 of record NW_022589705.1, on the reverse strand, counting down.
ACCCCTCCCTCTGCTCATGCTCTCCCTTGCTCTCTCTCTCAAATAAATAAATAAAATCTTAAAAAAAAGAAAAATTGAGATATAAACCTATTAGAATTAGAAAGACAAGCACCAGAATATTATGAACAGATAAATAAATAAACATACATTATTAAAATGATTTTGTGTGGGAGAGGAGTTAGGCATTGAGAATGAAAAAGGTAAGATTGTGGCTTTTTACTATAAGCTCTTATGACATTATCTTTTTTTTCATGTACACGTAGTACATTGAATATATATATTTTAAATAGCTCTTGTGAAACCATGGCTATTTGAACATTCCAGTCTGTCCTGGTGATGGTGGTGGGATGGATTGTCATCAAAGACAACTGGTTTGCCCCCAGGCGTACACAGATGGGAAGAAAGGTGGGGTGGGGAGGGTGGCCATCAGAAAGACCTCCTTAGCCAGGGATCCGAATGGTCTGCATTTTCCAGGAAGGTGTTCCACAGATTAAGGATATACAAATGAACTTCTCTACCAATTCAAATAAGCGCAAAAGTCCCAACAGACAGAATCTGGAGCAGTAGGTGATTAAGATGGGGATTGGCTGGAGTAAACCAGGGACAAATTAGAAGATTGCCTGATACCATCATTGCAATGAGCAGGAGAGGTAAGTCAAAAATATTTACCAGTCAGTTTAGCTCAGCCTTAAATGCTACTGAATGTGGGCCAGGCTAGACTGGAACTATGCGGGTTAATCTTCTTGATTTGAATCTAGGCAATGGGGAATGGAAACTCATGTTTCTCTACCCAGCTATAAGCTTTTGGTTCTTATGCACAATTTCCATTTTGCCTTCTTACTCCGTGTACCACTGATTTTACCAATTGCTCTTGTAATTGACTTTTGCTGCTGGAAGAAACTCCGAGAATGTTGGAATTTCTCTGTTACATGTTTTACCCTAAAGAATGTGTCAATCAGCGCTAAAGCAATAGTCTTGGGGCAGACAGCCAACTTGCATCTGATGACAACATTGCAGTAGAGGTCGCAATATGCTGACTTCAGAGTGAGCACAAGACTCCGACTGAGATCCTGGAAGGACAGCCTGGAGCAGATGGGATGGGCAAGCAGGGTATTTGCCTTCATAGCTCAGAGAAGACTAGCGGCTGGAAAATACTAACCCTTTGTTCTTTCCTGTTGCTCATAAGTGGGTGAAATGTTGCTCATAACTGGATTTCTAAGTCTGATAGCCTAAAGCAAGCAAGCTTTGGCCCAATGACTTTCATGGACATTTGTGTTTACTTCGTGAAAGTGGAAGTAACAATAAGAATTATAGGAATTCAAGAGTTTTAGCAGTTAATTTTTTTTTTTTTTTTACAGACTGCATTTGCAAGAGTTTAATATTTAGGAGTGACTAGGACACTCAGACAGCCTCAGATGCTTTATGGGATGTTGAGATGGACAGTTTTCAAATGAGCTCAGAGTTTCTGAATTCCTGGAAGCCATTCTGAGACCTTCCTTGAAAGAACACTTGGCCCCTGTACACACGTATTTCCCGTGCCTCTCCGTTGTTGGCAAGGTTGGCTCCAACACTACATCAGGAACTGGGACTCCGGGGCACGGAGGTAATACAGAAAGGCATCGGTGGATTCCAAAGTCATCTATTCAGACAGATCAAACAGGAAGTCGGTTCTATGGTTTATTTAGTTTAGCAATAAAAGGAAAACTATTTCTCCAATCCATCAAGTCCCTGGTTCTCAGACATCTTCCATCAAATCCTTGGCAGGACATACCTAAGACTAAGAAGTTGCAATTCTCTAGCAGGGGAAAAAAGTTCCTGAGATAGGGTCTTGTCTGTCACCACCCCATGGGCACTCTGGGGATTCTTCATCTTAAGAGCCTTGGAGACCATTTCATTATGTGGCAGCATTTTCCTTCATACTTCTTAGTTTTCTTTCCTTCTGATGGAGTGGAGGTTGAAGAGAAGGTTGGGATTCGCTACCAAGAATCACTGTGGCCTGAGCTCTCTAGGGTTCTACCTTCATTGGCCCTCCCTTTTCTTGGGTTACCTTTGTGGGTAGCTCATGTGTAGAAATCCTTCCATGCCCTTCGGTAGACTTGGCATCAAGCAAGACGGAGGTTTTCAAGCTCTCCCATGGCAGAGCCTGAGGCTGTCACTGGGGAAGCTGCACCTGGACCGGACCCATTTGTACTGATGGCACTGGGTCCTGCACTCTCTGTGCAGCCCTAAAAATAGCTCTCAATTAACATTGCATTTCAAGAATTGGAAAATTTCCCAGAAGTCCATTCTTTTTTCCTTTTCTATTTCATTACATTTTGCAGTAATAATACACAAGCCTGCAGAAAACATGACGGGTAATGAAAAAATGTAATTAATATAAGCAGTGTAAAGCATGTTTTTTTTTTCTCTGTTGTCCTTGCAGAAAATTGCTGCTTTAAACCAAGCAGGATGTGAAAATGCATAAAACCCCCCTTTAATCTGCTGTGGTTTGTAAATATCTTATGCAAAAGAGTTTAAGTCAACTGTCAGATTTTTTTTTTTAACATTGTCACATATTCTTGTAAAAAATTTTTTTCCTGCAGGACAAATTGAGTGATCGGGATAACTAGCTTTGAGGGTAAAGGGGTGGAGGTGATGGCGAGGATTCTCAACAATATACCTCAAAACAGGAAGAACCTGCTTTTTAGAATCTCTGTCCTTTGCATTCCTCTGAACAGCGTTAAGTGTTCTGCTTGCTGTACACTCAATTTTGGTCCAGTACTTGGGAAAAGGAAATGATTGCTACTATTTCACACCAATACACCCCATCCCATTAATCAGAATAAAGTGATAAAGAGGCCAAGAGGCTGTGGTGTATGCCGGCGCTCCTCAGACCATTTCAGCTCACTTATCTGTACCCTGAGCAACATGGAGAGGTGTGTGACTAGAAGGTAACAGTGGAATTTCAAAGCTGAAATACAAAACATTATTCCCCAAACATCTTCCGAGGCCAGACGGGAAAATGCTTATGGTTTGTTTTCATTTGTTCTTTCCTTTTTTTTTTTTTTTTAAACTGCAGCTGACATCCATTATTGGTTATTGTTTATTTCTGTCTTGATCTGTGTTCTAAAAGTTTCCCCATGGCCCTGGTGTGTGTGAACGTTTACATTTCACTCGGGAACCGTGGGCCTCGTCCCCTCTGCTGCGGGGGACCCCCGGCGAAGGTAGTTTCCCCCAGCTGAGAAGCGGTGCCTCTCTCCTGTGGCATTCTGGGCAGCCATTTGGAGTCCCAGATGTAGGGAATGAAATAATCCACGCTCACACAGTCACAGAGTGCCCATCTGGTACCCAGGCACCTTACTCCATAGAGGCACGCAGGCGGGAGCTCACTTTTGTTATGGCATTTCGTAAACGGACCTGCAGCCAGCTAGAAAAGAAGGACTTTGGGATGATAACAATCATTTTCTACTCCCTCCCTTTCTGCCTGCTCCTCTCAAAATACACACACACACACACACACACACACACGGCCTTAACCTTTTTAAAACACAGGGGCCAGGTAGAAAAAAAAAAGGGGGGAGATTCATCCTTCAAAAGGTAGCCTTTTTTTTTTTTCCAGAGGGTCTGAAGGAGAAATTTCCATTAACAGCCAAATCCCTCCCCACCACCTCTCTGTCCACGTTATTGTTTTTATGCCTTTCCATTCTAGGACTCACAGGCGATGGTGTAAAATGTGACCAGTCACCTCTTAGCTAACTCACTTCTTGTACATCACCCTAAAAATAAGGAAAAGCAGCAGCAGGAGGGATTTCATAAATCACACAACTACTGCACTGCTTTCTAGTCCTGAAACCAAATTCACAGGAGAGTCTAATAAATGACCTCCACGTTTTTTTCTTTCATTTCCTTTTAAGTGTTTGTGCCAAAGTAGGAGCAACGGAAGACTGGCGAAGGAGATGTTGGCTAGGGAGCACCTTGGGATGAGTGTGTGCGTGTGTGTGTGTGTGTGTGTGTGAATGAAGAAGCGGCGGGGGGGGGGGTGACTGTCCCCACACACGCGGGCTGTGGACATTCAACCCCAAGTGATAATTAAAGAGCGAGGCCGATGTATAAACCTAGCCTGCTGGGGCAGGGTGTCGTCGCTATTTCCAGCCCCTCGTTTAATCTATGGCCTAACTCTATTATCTCTTAAAAACACAGACTTCTAAGAGACACAGCGCCCAATGACAAACAGCGAGATACCTGAAACTCAGGACACTGTGAAGAAGTCCAGCGACAAGGATGGGGTGTGGGCGAAAGACCGGGGAAGTCATGCGCTGATTTGGATTATCCTAGCATTAAAATGAGGGGGAAAATCACCTGAGACGTTTCACTTGATGTTGTTCTGAACTGTAATAAAAAACATCAGGTTGCATTACCCTTCCCAAATACCACATTCGGCTCTCAGCAGTTCCCACGGCCCAAAGAGCTGTTTGCAAAGCAGCTAGATTTCTTGGCCCCAGAGAAGAGAACAATTACAGAAGCACAGGCAGAAGCCATCCCTGGCCCCTGCTGACCCAACGGCCTGCAGGAGAAATGAGGTGGCTGGAGGAGGTCCCAGCAGAGTAGAGGACCCCAGACTGGTACAGGTTAGGGAGGAAACAAACAAATGGATCTCTCCCCCGGGGAACTCTGTTCACTCCTCTCAGGCACTGCTCGTGCCTTCTCAGAGAATGGGATCTGCTTGTTTGCGAATCCAAGGCACCAAGTGGGTAGCACAATGCGATGTTTGTAAATCTGATAAACCATTACAATGTTACAGCTTTTCATTTGGAAAGCCATTTAGGCAAGAAATGATTACTGACCCATGATATGTAAATGACGGAAAAGCAGACATTAGTATTTGGGTCAACTCGTGTATTTTTCAACCATGAAATGAAAATCTCAGTGTTCACATTCCAATTCATACATGAAAGCATCACGGCGCTATTAGTTGACTATTGTGTTAATTTATTATTGTCTTAGTTAATGTTTTCAGAGCCACCGTGAAGTTCTATCTCTACTTTCAAAGCACCAATGTTGCAACTGAAAGAGGGGGACATGTACCTCTGAGCCGGCTGGCTTCCTGAGGGAATGCTCCTTTAGTTGAGGAGAAAGGAAGGGACTCTGAAGGACACGCTTGGGGAACTTCTCCCCAAATATTTCAAATGCGGGCTCAATCTATCACTTCCCTTTCGAGTTCACGAAACCACAAATCTGTGTTGAACAATCGTGCTGCTGTGACAAGGTCCTAGGTGCCATTGGGGCCACAAAAGAATCCCCAAGGGACTTTTGTTTCTAAGGTGGAACAAAAGAGACTCACTATGAGAATGGTGTTAAGAACTCAGTGGGAGAGAAAATTTAGGAAGGCTTCCTGGAGGAGGTGGAACTGAAGGGTAATAGGTGAAAGGAAGGAGAAAAGCCATTCTAGGTAGACAGCCAGAGAAAAGCTCCAGAGGATGGAGTTCCATGCCACGTGAGCAGAGGTCTGACCGAACGACACAGAAGGTAGATGTTGAAGAGCAAAAGATAGGAGTGTGTATGGAGATGTCAGGTTGTACCTGAAGTCACACGAGGGGGGCCACTAAAGACCATTTGGAGTGAACCATTGGAAAACAGCCGGGGCCTACATAGATGACATAGAAATGTGGCAAGAGTTGGAGCTGGGGAGACAGCAGCAGGAAGGCCAGCTTTGAGGTAGGACTAGCAATTTAAGGCTGGGGAAGGAGGGCCTGGAGTGGGGGTATTTTGTCATGTGTGTTGGGAGAAATGGCAGAGTGATGGGAAGGAAAGGGTGGTGTGGTAGACAAGGAATGGAATGGTTAGAGATGCATCTAAATGCTGCATGCAGAGGGATAGATTTACTATCAAAAACCCCTAAATTCAATGGTTTAAAGAGCAAAATGAGTATAGGGTGCAGAGAGTAAGGAAATGCTGATGGTTTTGCCTTTTAATCTAATGAATTGGCTAGAGGGAACTCTCAGTATTTCCATCATGCAACTAAATCTCCTCTTCCTGTAACCTCGTACATCATAGCCCTGAGATTGGGTAGTGCTGAGATCCTTGGCTCCCTTCAACCTTGGCCCTTGGATCTGGGGTGTGCCAACACTGTAAAGACAGGCACTTAGGTAAATCCTTTGCTTGGGGGTTTCAAGGTCACAAGAGATGTCCTGCCTGAGAGGGGACGTGAGTGCAGGATAGTTTGGAATACGTGGGCTCCATCCACAGTTCTCAATGGAGGTCATACCGCTCCCTACAGAGTGTCTTGGAAATTCCCAGCGGCATTTTTTGGATTCACAAAACAGGGTGGGAACCAAGGATACGAGAGGTCTGCTGTTCACAGGACATTCCCACACGCTGAAAAATCATGCAGCATCCCACATGGTTTTTGAATGTTCTGCCAGGCATTCATGTAGGTAAACCTGTTTATAATTATCTAAGCTGAAAACCTAACTCCAATTTCCATATTTTACTGCCCTGTTTAATACACACTAAATTTTCCATGAATTTACAACTACCATGTATATTAAGGGAAGATTGTATTTTGTTTTGTTCAAAACTTTGCCAAGAATTGGACACTGAGAGACTCACGTCGTTGGCAGCAGTACTGCTGTATCTGAGGGGCATGTGTGGCTGTCATTCCACACAGCGACGCAAGCATTTGATTACTTTCTCATGCTTCCCATATGTGCATGTTTAAATACACATTATTTTATTATGAATTACTTTCCTTTTGTTTCTTCTTTCTATTATATTTAGGGTATTATATTGATTAAACAATTGTGTCTACATAATACACTGTATTTAAAATATTCGCGTTCTGTGAATTTTATTTCAGGATAGTAAAAGGGCGAGTCATGAGATATTTGTTACAGAAAGAGGTGTTGGTAAGGGTACTCTTTAATCCCCATCACCTATTCAAAGAGTACACTGATCATGATGAGCCCTGAGTAATGTACAGAATTGTTGGATCACTATACTTGTACACGCAAAACTAGCATAACACTGTACGTTAACTATACTGGACTTAAAATAAAAGGCTAATTTAAAAAAGAAAGAGATGTTGGGTTTGAGGGGTGAGAACCATAGAGTTTGAAACACAAGAAACTTAGACATGACAACTTATGAGTGACCATCTTTGATTATTTTATTTATATTTATATATAAAAACATATATAAATATCTAAGTACTATGTTTATATGTAGATATATTTAATTAATTTATTTTAAAATATATTTATATTTTTAAATTTACATTTTGTTTATTTATATCAATCCGTGGATCTTTATCGAGCCCCTATGGGAAGCCTACAGTGGTTAAAGCACCATATCTGCATGCGGTAGATGAAAAAGAAGCGCAAGTCACAGACTCTTTTCTAAATCTTATGTCTCAGATCTTGTTCTAGTTGGGCCTGGTGGCTTACCACAGGCTAGGGGAGGCAGAAGAGAGTGGATAAAGTGTAATATCCTGGAAATGGCAGTATTGGCAAATAATTGTAAGTATAGTCCAAGATGAATGGTCCAACAGTGGGAGCCTGAGAGCACATTCCTGAAAGGTCCAACAGGCAGGAGCTTGTCAGCATTAGGGGCAAGTGGGTACTTCGTGGAGCCCCAGGCACCAGGCTGGGATGAGGGATGGGACTCTCTCTGTGCCTTAGGGACGGGCCAGGTCAGAGCAAGGCACCACTTCAAATACCCACAACAGGGGTCCAGAAACGAAAGAACAAAGCTGAAACCTAACACCCAAGACATGGGCTTTTTAAAGGTGGGACCTAGAGTTCAAGGTAGCAGGCCAGAACTCAGGTCAGGGGCTGAGGTCTGGGGCAGAGCAGCAGTGAGAGGGTCTCCATATTGAGTCATAGATGCTGGGGTTAGGGCAGCTTAATATGTTTTGCTGCAACTGTGGGTGATTTGCTTGCTGTGTTTTGAGGAAGAGGCCAGATGTGGAGGCTGGGAGCCACGCTGGACCTGACACTCAGTTTTATCATCTAAGTGGAAGAACCAAAGTACAAATACACAGCAGGTGAGTCAGCCAGACGGTTGGTTGTTAACAAAGAGTATGGGCAATAATTCAAGAGTCTCCAAAAACCCTGCGTTGCCTCCCTGGATCAAGGAGGACCCGAGACTCCAGGACATGAAGACTTCACTTATCTATTTACTCATCCATTCAACAAACACTTAGGAAATCCCTGCCATGTGATAGGTACTAAGAATAAAGGGGTGAACAAGAGAGGCACTAACCTTGGTGACACAGCTCACAGGCTAATCTGGGGGTCAGAGAGGTGAACAGGCTAGGACTCCTCCTAGGATTTAAGCGACTTCCTAAGGCCGGTGGGGCACATTCAGAGCCTGCTTTTAAGGAGGTGCTCTTCTTGCTACTGAGCTGCTGCTAATCCTAACATTAATTGTGCTGTGCCTGTGTTCTAAGACTTAATGCTGAAGGAAACCAAAGCTATCATTAATATAAACTTTTAGAGTTAGGGTTTGGCAAACTTCTGTAAAGATCCAGAGAATAAATACTGTAGGCTTTGCAGGTGTGTCATGAAATAATAATTCTTGCTGTGATTTTTTTTGCAGCCATCTAAAAATGTAAAACCCATTTTTAGCTCATAGGCTGGATTTGGTCTGCAGGCTCTAGTTTGCTGACCTCTGGTCTTCCTTTTGTCTAGAGACCAATAAGACATTCAATAGCATTGGTGGATGATGATAAGTAATATTTATTATAAGTAATATTTGTAGAACACTAAACATTGCCTGATGTTATATATATTATCTCACTTGGCCCTCAAAATAATAGAACCGGAATAGGTAAGCCAAGTACTACCATCAGTCTTCATTTCATCCATAAGTCTGTTGAAGTTCAGGAATGTTCAGTCATTGCATTAAGTCATGAAGCCACAAAAACCAGAGGGAGACTAGTTCTCAGTCTTTTGATTCCAAAGCTTGTCCTTGACCTACAGCTACTTTGAACTGGCCATACAACCAAATTACTCACAACGTTCACAGGTCAATCTAGTTTAGAGTCTGAATATGTTTTGAAATTAAAGGCTTATACTTAGAAAGCAAACAAGCAAACACTGGATATGATCTGAATTATGTCAGTGCTTACAAGAGGAGGATTAAGTAGACTGCTCTATGTCCAGGCACTGTTCTAAGACAAAATCCCTGCTCTAATGAGTCAGTTACATTTTAGTGAAAATCATTCTAATGACACAATAGTAGGAAGAGTAGCAACTACCTAAATGCCATGCATTGTGTTTGACGTTACAAATTGTTTAAACACTCATCTTCAAAATAGTGCCACGGACTTGTTCTTGTTTTCTCCATGGTATAAGTACCTTAGTAACGATAGCTAATATGTAGAACTTACTGTAGGCTAGGAAAGAAATGCTCAGAGGAGGTAAGATAGCAGGTAGGTGGCCAAGGGGGATTTGAATTTGAGTCTATATACCCTAGACTCTAAGGCATTCTGTTTCGGGCCAAAGCGAATCCCGAGGCCATGGCCATTGGACTGTACCAACACAACTCTACTTTTCAATACCTAGTGGATTTAAATCAGATTCCTTCATCTTAGTATTCTGTCATTTATGAGGCAAGGCAGCCAGAGAGCGCTTACTCACTAGCGCTTTACATTGTGGTGGTGACTGCTGAGAGGGCACTTCGGGTGTCATATAATGCTATCTTGTAAAGCTTCTAGCTCTGAAGTAATTGCCTCATGGGTTACGATTTTATCAGCCTTCCAATGCCACTGTTGGCATGCATTTGGGCAATTTTGAGGCATAGGCATCTACCTCAAGGTTTCAGGGGACATTGGGTTTACTTTAAAATCACTTAAAGGAGAGAAAGTAGATAGGAGTGATGCCCTGGTTGGAACTCCCCCTTCCTCTGGCACATTCAGTCTGTGTTTACTTGCTCTATTCCAAGGAAGGCCTCCGAAAGCTCTCTCTAGGTATCATGAACATTATTATTTAACTTGCATGATTATAGCAAAATTTAAGGTTCAGAATTTAAGGTTCTTCAGCCTGTTGTGGTAAGGGGACACAAGGGAGGTTTTTTAGAACTCTTTTTTTCAGTCCCTGGGAAATGACAGAACCTTAAGCACGGGGGTGGGGGAGACTCTCAGGGGCTGAATATTAGAGTTCCCAAGTTTTCTTTGATTGAGACTTTGGCAGAAAATAGATTTTTTTTTTTTTGCATTAAAAAGGAATACTGAATAACGTGTAAATGGTTTTTCCTTATAAATACATTTATCTGAAGAACTTCATTATTGCATAAATTACTTTTTCAAAATTAATTTCTAGTTTTTTTTTTTTAAAGATGAAATCCATGTTTTCAATGTGCCATTAGGAAAGCTCAGTGATCACATATAATAACAATGTATTAAAAGCCATACAGAAAAGAACCCATTTTTAAAAACCCATAACTCAACACACTAAAAAAATGACAGACTAGCCATTCATGCAAATTAGCTAACTCACATTTATCAGAGAAAATATTTCATAGCATTAACAACACTGTCATTTAAGAAAAATTAAATGGGTCCCAGAACCATACATTTATTTTTACTGCATTCATTATTCATTCACTTGTTTCTTTCTCCCCCCCGCCTCCACCCCTTTTTTTTTGAATTGTAAGTTTTGAATTCAAAGTTCAGTAGAGGGAGAAGCAGATGATTTTCTCATTTTCGTGACCCCGTGGTTAGCAGCAATAAAGCAATAGGAACAAATCTGGCTTGAAACGTGTCCAAACCCACATCTCCCAGTGTGCACAAAAGGCAAAAAAGTAAGATGTGCAGCGGATATTAACATGAGTAATCTTGGAAATCTAAATATTAAACATATGTCAAAGATTATCAAATGCACATCCACATGTCTTATAGAGATGTCTTCCATCCGAGGGGCTCCAGCCTAGTTCAATGTGCATGGGCAGATTCTCTGGTCCCGAAGGCCTCATCGAAGTTTGGCATACCCAGTGATGACAGCACAGCGTTTCAGACGGGTGCTTGTGAAGCCGTAACTCCCCAGCTCCACACCTTCCGGAGAGACAAGCTTATTAATCTCTACCCCCACCTGGAGATAATGCTATTTAAATCCAAGTTGATTAACTCATTTGCCCAGTAAGTGCACAGTTTGGGAAATTTCCTGGGGTCTTTGATTTGTGTTCTGATGCCGAAGTCACTAGAAGCCATATTCAACTCCATCTACAGGGCTCTTATCATAGCAATCCAGAGAGGAATGTTCCAGATGCGACACTGAGAAGTAGTATTATTGTCTTATCTCCTGGGCACTGTGTGAAGGCTGGGACGTAATTCCTCCTGTCCATTAGTAATATGTGCTTTTAATACTTGGCATCTTCTCTCCAAACCTTATTTGCGGGGTAACTGAAGTTACATTTTGGAAATACTTAAGGGTGTAATGTTATGATAGGGAGCCAGCCTAATTTTTTTTTCAAGTGTGTATATTGGCTGTTGAAGAATATTATTTTATAAAATCTCTGAGTGCAGCATGACTTTACTTTTTCTTAGGCTGTTTTGTCATCTGTAAATTGCGAAAGAAAGGCTAACTCTCAGTATTTCACAATGAGATCATGTTTATGAGAAGACTTTGTAAACTCTAGAGCTTTATACACATGTAGAATAGTATTATTACCATAAAGGCACATCTACCAGAAAGAGGCCCCCCGAGTGATAACTGGTGCACTGAAATCCAATTTCGTTTCCACATCCATTCATCCTTGGCAAATGTCATAGCTTTGTGTAATGTGCAGAGTCTTCATGATTAAGCTAACTGTGTCGCCCTGTGCGTAGGCAGTAGGCAGGCTGAGTGAGTCAGAGACGAAACACTTACCTTTGGACTACTGCCCTGTCTAGGAGGCTGGCATCTGTAGGTGCTCAACAAATGTGTTTGGAATTGAACTGAATTGGGCCGAGGGTACAAGGACAGCGTGAACGAGGCAAGTGAATGTAAGTGAAACTGCCAGTGTGGTTGAACCTCTCCAGGGAGGTGGTGTGACAAGCAGTGCTCCAGGGCACGCTGTGAGACAGGTTGCCTGAGAATGAGAGGACACAGCCCTTCTCCACGGAGGAGGAGAGTGGCCAAAGCAACGAGACGACGTACGTCACCCTTCTGATGCGTTCTCTCACCTTCTCCTCCATCTTTTACCACCTGGAGAAGGAGAAGCTGCTCAGCCTTTTCCTATCTGTTGCTTATAGGGTTTTTTCTCATTCTGTGAGGTAGACGAAGCTTGGATTCCTTGGGGAATAGGATGGATTCTCCAGCTCTGTTCTTCAGGGAATTTGCAGGAGCTATAAAAGACAAACTGCAGTTTTTGCCACTCGGTGGGAGTTTGTGGGGGGAGAGGAGGGATGGCATTTTAGGGAAAGATCTGAAATATGTCCGCATGCACTTTTGGGTGGAAGATTTGCTTACTGAATTCATCCTTAAACCAAAGTGTCTTGGTCATTAAAGTAACACATCATTTATGATAAGAATAATCACCCTATTAATGTTTCTTTTGACCTAGTATATTCTCCTAGACCACATTTTGAGAAACAAAGAGAAATATATTCTCAAATTAACTTGCTTTTGTCAACGTGTTCCCAAATAATATAACTTGGTTCTCCTCAAATGCATTTAATACCCACCCCTACCCCCCGACTTTGGAATAGAAACTATTATTATCAGCTTAAAGAGTCTCAAAACTAAACACACTCTTTCCTGTCAAGAACAAAGGGTTAAATGAGAGGCGTGGCTTACTTGCTATTGTCTGAGTTATGGAAGGTTTATTATACTCAGCCTGCTCTCGTCTCTTCGTGCAGACTTATCTTTCTTCCATTTGTATCTTTATCTTTAACCTCTACCTTATAAGCTGGGTGTGTGAGACCGTCAGTCCCTCAGAGCATCACCTACCTGGGCAGAGACGCAAACAGATCTGGGGCTGCAGCGCTGCCTGAGCCATTTCCCTCTGGACTGAGGGAACCGTGCCCTGGAAGAAAAGCCTAAATGCAAAAATCACATTTTAGCTGCTCTGTAATAATTTGTTTTCATCCTTTTCCCAAACATTTGTCCCCCCAAAATACATAGGAAGCATTGCCTTTGGTTCTAAGCTGCAAGGCACTGAAGAAAGGAGTGAGGACTTGTGGACGATCTAGGTTTGGGGTCGTTGAGATGGAATATGATTCTGTGGCTGATTGAGGTGAGCCTATCAGAAACTAGTGGAAGTTGCTGCATGTGATGCTACATCAGCACTCAAACGCTTGTGTGCTTCTCACCTCTGTTTTAGAGTGAAATATTAGATGAAGATAAAAAAAGTGTGTCTGAAATGAAACTCTAGTGACTTACGTGTTCACATTTTCAGAGAATGGAGTATGTTTAAATGAAAATATTTATAAAATATTGATTTAATATGCCACACTCAACTTCTAACTGATCAAAAGCTTACAGTCCGTTTATGCTGAGTAACTCTTTAACAAAAACGATTCACTTGTCGTTCGCGTACATGTGTACATATATTTACTGGAATCAGCCAAAATAGTAAACTGCAGCTAATTGGAAGGTCAACATGTTCATTGCTATTTAGTTTATTAAAAAATGTGTCTGATTCTTTAGAGACACCATAGGAAGATTATCATGGCCAGCTACAGGCATACATATTTTTGCTTGGGGCTTGATTCCTGTAATCCAAGTATTTCAAAACTGTTATTCAGAACCAAAGAGCAGCTGGGTATAGTTGGATTAGATTTTCAGAATCTTAGAAGTTGGTGAGGATGTCAGAGATCATGGAGTCCAGTGTTTTTCAGACTCTGCTGATGATAGTAATTCCTGGTTCTTATTCCAGACCTACTGAAGTTGAATCTCCGGGGGTGGGGCCTCAGAAACTGTTTGTTTAAACAATGTGCTATTTTTATCATTAGGAAAGTTTAAACCAGACCCAGTCCACTGGCTCTTCGTCCTGGTTATGTATCAGGATTGTCTGTAGAGGTTGTTGAGAAGGCAGAAGCCTGGGTGTTGGGCACCATGCCCTTAGATTCTAATTCCACTTCATGCATCTACATTGCTAATAAGCTCCCCAGGCAGTATCAAAGCAGGTTTGTGAATCAGTGATCTAGTCTGACCTCCTACATGTCAGGGATCTCTTCCAAAACATTCTGCTTAAGCATTCTGACTCAAAAGCCAGCCTTTCCCTTGTTGGAGGATATTGTGGTTCATAATTTTAGACATTACTTCCATTTATTGGGCCAAATTACGACTTCCTGTAACCTCTAGCCACCGATCTCGGTGTGCGCTCCAGAGCAACAGAAAAACCATTTTCAAATGTGTGGCTGATAGACGGTGTTCAGTAAATGTCAGGTCTTTTCCCCTGTCCCCATGTAACTGTCCTCCAAGTATGACAGACACCATACTTGACCTTTCCTTCACAAATGATGACCCTGCAAATCATCTCTTTTTCTCACAAAAGCTTTCCACTTTTGAGAGCACTTTTTGTGGTTTCCATATTCTTAGAATCTTCATTACCTGAATCCAGACATGCTGTAGCATCTTTACTAAAACGAGTCTATTCCACAAATACTATTGAGCACCCACTATATGTCAAACTCTGCTTTAAATACGAGACCACACAATGACCGCAGCGACCAGAATTCAACCCAGGATGCCAGCTGGACTCTAAGTGAACCTTGTGGTGATATGGTTCTGACCCCATTGTTTCAGAATTGCAGCCCGTGACCGTATGGCTATTTTTGAAAGCCATTCCACACTGTTAATTTACTCTAGATTAGAATTTAACACCTCAGGACTTCTTATAAGTGGACTGTTATTATTATTATTATTATTATTACCACTATTACTATTCTGAGCTTTATAAAAGATAACTTTTGGAGAATGATATATAGGGTCCAAAATCTTTTATATCTCTAATTCTCACGGCAGCTCTGTGAACCTGTATTATTATTTCTAATTCCTGGATGGAAAAACTGAGGCTCAGAAAAGTTTAGGGTACTGCTTGAAATGGCATATGTAATATGTAATATGTAGTCAAGCTAGAACTTGAACTCAGACCTCCTGACTCCAAATCTGAAACATTCTCTATTGCTTCATGATGCCAGGATAAGAGAGGGCTTACCTGCCCATAACTTAGCAAGTGGAACAAAGGAGGGCAGGGCATTACTTTTTCCTACTTAGTTATATGTAATTATCTTTGCCCTTTTATTATAGCCTCTTGATTGGTTGATCAATTGATAAGTCCTTGACTGATCTATATCAATAGATATACTGGCTGTCTTTGTCTTCAATTAGTGTCATCCACGAATCAGCTGAGCAAGTCCCTGTGTTCTGATCTAAGTTATTAAAATCTCTGACGAGGACACAGCCAAAGAGAGAACCCACCGGCACAGTTCTGGGATTCCTTTCCCTGGGTTAACGTTGAAGTAGTAATTAACACATTAGCAACAATTTTCAACCAGCTAGAATTTTATGTACCCGTGTCATCATTCTGCTCACATGTCCCCGTCTCAACATTCAAAGAGATCATGAAAGCCTTTGTCTCTTGTCATGCTAAAATCCTCCTACCTTTTGTCTGTGGAATTCCCCCGATCCACCAAAGAGAAAAGGGTCACTTTTTAACCGAGTGGACCATTTTAATTGTCCCCACAGAGTAAGTTACCTCAGTATTCAGAAGAAAACACTCAAGGTGTTCTTTTCAATCTTGGAAGGGCCCTGTGGGAGCCCATCCTCCCAGATCCAGCTTGGCTGTCACCTTCCATGGAAGCCTTTTTGAATCCCCCCTGCGGATGTGGCCACACCCCCTGCTCTGCCCCAGCATGAGGGGCATTTCCCTGGGGCGGCACCTACCACATTGCCTCCTATTTATTTATGTTTTCTTTCTACCCTCAGTATTTGGACTTGTTGAGGGCAAGGATTGCATTTTAGTCACCTTGGAAGTCTTCCACGATCTAGTGTCGTGACTGGTGGCACAGTAAACCTGTGCCGAATGAATGAATGTGTGGTTGAATACGTATACAGATGTGATATAAAACTTTCCTGTAAAGTTTTTATTAGATAGACCACACCAACAAGAGTCCGCTTTCGATTTTTTTGGGGCTTTGGCACTTCTTATTAAAGATGTCCAGGAACAATGGGCGAAGCTTGATCAAGAAAGTCCAACGTTCATCTATGCCTGAAAAGGAAGAATTAATCCTTTGGCCCCCTAGAGGAGTTGTAGTTTTAAGATTAATCTTAACTCTGTTTGTAGCCTATAAAACAAAACTAATTGCAGAATTCAAAGCTTTAGAGCATTTTTAGGTGGCTTGATGGGAAAGCATTGAAATAAATACAAACATTTAGATAAAACAACCATTTTAATAGTATTAACTCTGCCAATTAATGATAATGGAAGAGCCGTCCAATTAGCTAAATCGCTAATAGTTTTATCAAGCAGAGGTTGGTAATTTAAAGCAAACAAATTCTTTCTAATTTTATCCACTTGCACACCAAGATATTTAAAGGATAACAGGGGATCCAATAAAGAGTATTGCTCAAGAAGAGCTATATTTAAATCTCCTAATGGCTATAACATAGAGTTACCCCAATTAGTCAGAAAACCCAAGCAGTCAGTAAATTCTTTCAAGCCTCCATAATTTGGGGTAAAAATAAATGAGATACAACAAAGGTGCTGCTTGCAATCATTAGCATCATTATTGTGGTATTTTTGGAAGATAGAGAGTGCCCGGAGACAGTCAGGGGTGTAAATTTAACTCATCGAATCTGGCAATTGTGAGTGCTCTGTACTCACGCTGTGCTTCACACAGCATTTCTGAGGGGGTTTGCTCAGAGGTCACAGCACAACACTCCTTTTGAGGGCAGAAGACCAGGGGGACGTTCCTGTGCGCAGTCCCACACCAAGGGTAGGACTTTCTCTGTCAAACCTCCATGGAGAATTCAGGCACATAATTGGATAATTCAGGAAAATCCTCTTAGGACCAGAATGATGTTAACATTTCTTACAATTCCAATTTTATGATTTTAAAAACACCCGCATCTTCTGGATATGTGAGCTTCATTAGCGGGGATCTGGTCAGTTAAGGACAAATGACAAATGATAGACTGGAAAGGGCCTCTGTAATCTGTCTTCTGCTTGAGCACGAGATCAACCCTTAAAATTTCAGATTTAATGATGCTGTTTATCCCAAATTAGGGTGCTGCCAACCAAGCATCGTGCTCAGATGGACAAGCTTTAAAGGGAAAAGGACAAAATGGAAAGCATCTCCGAAGCATTATGTCTGTCAGTGTTAACAGGAAGGAAATATTCTTTGACTATAATAACAATGACAGTTTATAGAGGCACTTTCTATGAGTCAAGCACTGTGTTAATATCTTGATATTCATTATTCTTCAAGATTCCATCAATAAAGCAGGGTATTATCCCTGTTGTATAGATGAGTTTCCTGGGGCTTACAGGTTCAAGTAGCTTCCCACAGCAACGAGTCTTGGAGTCAGGATTCCATAGGGCTCTAATTACAAAGACGTTGATCTTTACCTGGATCCTATACTGCCATCCTGGACCCAGCACCTGGCATATTGTCAGTTCTCAGTGTATATTGCAGGATGATGATGGTCTCCATGTGTTCCAGTGGTATAGAGAACAAATACCCTGTGGACAGCCCTGTGGGGTAAATACAGAATGAACTGGACCCAGCTGGGCATTTGCATCAAAGTGCCTCACCAGAGTTCCCAGCTGGGCTGGCAGAGTGCCCAGGCACTGCCCCGGAGTCCAGATGGAATGCTCTTTGAGATGCCTCTGGTTTTCATTTTCCAAGTCTTGCCACACACAACAAGTGGGTCTGGGAATGGCCTCAGAGTCCCAACACTGCCTCACTTGTGAGGAGTTTGGGGGGTCATGGAAACGAGAAGAATTGGTGATATCAAAATCTTGGTATCAAACCCTAACTTTTCTCTAAACTGTTAAAAGACTTGTCAAATCCATCAATAGAATCAAGTCTCAACAAGGATCAGGAGATAAAAGGTTGTCAGTGATATAAGCCACATGGAACTTGTGTTTACCAAGAAACAAGAGCAAAGGCTAGTTGAAGGGTTTAAATGTAGCTCAGTTTTGGGGCTGAGTACACCACGGGCTGAAAGAACACTTACTAACCCAGAAGCCTATGCAGGCAGGCCAGCCTGAGCAAGGCCCAATCAGTATTAAGAAGCAGTCCTTTTTTTTTTTTTTAACTTATTTATTTGAGAGAGAGCTCAGAGTGAGTGAGAGAGAACACGAGTGGGGAGGAGGGGCAGAGGAAGAGGGAGAAGCAGACTCCCTGATGAGCAGGGAGCCCGATGCGATGCAGGACTCAGTCTCAGGACTGTGGGATCATGACCTGAGCCGAAGGCAGACGCTTAACCGACTGAGTCACTCAGGCACCCAAGAAGCAGTCTTAATTTCTCTTCCTTTACATTCTCTACTGTTCAGCTTAGGTCACTTTAAATATCCCCCTCTTAGGAAGGCAACTGTGGAGACCGTTGTGACCCTAAGTTCAGATATTGGCTCTGCCACTTAGTAGCTATGGGAACATGGGCTGGTCATTTAACCACAAGCACGGATCTCATGGAAAAAAGGATCTTGCAGACTGTAGATACACAATGAACGGGTGTTTTCTTTCTAATTCTACTCTTCTTTACTACTTGCAGAACAGTGTACGTGGCGCTGGACCTCAGCAAAACCAGTACTTGAGTTTGAGAAAGAAAGAAAACAAACAAATAAGCGAACAGCTGAAAAGTACTAGGAGCAATCTATGTTTGGTTCCAGAGATTTTCACAGTAAATTCTATCTGCCATCAGCTGAGTGTGGGGGTGAAACACTGGGCCATGAGGTTGGGATCCTTGGGATTTTTCCCACTTTGGCCACTATCTAGTCACGTTTCCTGAGAAACAGACTCTAATCTAACAGATTACTATGCAGGAGGTTTACTGGGGATTGCTCTCAGCAACACCTGTGAGGGGTTGAGGCTGAAGGAGTAATCAGAGGGGAAGTGTAACATACTGTACCAAAGGCCTCAGCAGACCCCACCCGGAGCTCTGGTGCTTCGAAATGTCCTTTCAGAACTGCCCCAAATGTAGGCAAAGGAGCTGGGCCTTTGAACCCTTGCGTTGACCAGTTGCTGCCTACAGGCTGCCCCAGGGAGGAGAGGTCATAGTCCTAGGAGAGGGCAGTGCCCCAGAGGGACTCTGCTGTAATCCATCAGCAGGTAGCATTTCTCACAGCTGGGAGATGGTGTCTTCAAGAGAAGAGTAAAGGAGCTGGGGCAGGGCATCCTAGCTTCCACTAGTGCTACCAGGTGGGTAAGTCACCACACTTCTTTGGTCCTCACTATCCTTAAATCAACAATGCTTTCAACCAATATTTATGAATACCTACTTTCTACATATTGTTTCCTTTAAAAAAAAAAAGATTTTATGTATTTATTTGAGAAAGATAGAGAGAGAGAGCACACAGGCCGGGGGAGCGGCAGGCAGAGGGAGAGGGAGAAGCAAGCTCCCTGCTGAGCAGGGAGCCCAACATGGGGCTCGATTCCAGGACCCTGGGACCATGACCTGAGCTGAAGGCAGATGCTTAACTGACTGAGCCACCCAGGCGCCCCCATATTGTTTCCTTTTGTGGAATGTCCCCTCACTCAGAGTTACCTGATGAATTAATACATCAAAATGCCACTTCCTCTTAGGAGCCACTTCCAACTACCAGGCACAGTTATACACTATCTTTCTTGTTTCTGTCAAAGCATTTCATGTCTACCTCTCCTGAGACTTACCTCACTGCATGAAAATGACTTGGTCAGGGAAACTTACTTATATTTGCATCTTTTTCTCTCCCTCAACATGAAACTTTAGTGAACAAGTCATTATTTAAAGTCTATTTTGTACAATATTAGCATAGATATGCCTTTTTTCTTTTGGTATTTGCATGGTTTACTCTTTTCATTCTTTTCCTTTCAATTCTTCTGTATTATTATATTTTAGAATTGTCTCCTGTAAATGACATTTAATTCAAATTAACTTTGTTATCATCCCAGTCTGACAATCTTTGCATTTTAATTGGAGTGTTTAGATCATTTACAATTAATGTAATTACTGATGTATTTAGGTTAAAATCAACCAATTTATTTTATGCTGTTTCTTTAATCCATCAGATCTATGTCTCTTTTTCCCACCTTTCTTAACTTATTTTGGATTGATTTTTTTTTCTTTACTGTCTAGTTTTTTCTTCTCTGTTGATTTGGAAATCATATACTCTTTTCTAATCTTTTAGAAATTACAACATTCACCCCTCACTTAGCAGAATCTAATGTTAACACTTTTACTCTTCTTCTGGAATAAATACAAGGATTGTAGAATAATTGAACTACATCCTCTCTCTCTCCCCAACATATAGTTGACAATATATAGTTGCCATGAATCTTAATTCTCTAGATTTTAAAACTGTGTAAGACATTCACACTATAGCTTTTAAAGTCAATATTTATGTTTACCCACATATTTACTGCTTTTAAAATTCTTTAATTCTTCTTGCATCTCTGATCCTTTAGCCTAGTCCACTGCTTGTGAATTCTCTCAGTTTTTGTTTATCTGAGAATTTCTGTATTTTACTTTCATGCTTAAAGTATACTTTGCTGTGTCTATGAGTCTATGGTAGTTTTTGTTTTCTATAAGAACATAAAAATGTATTCTCATTTTCCTTTGGTTTTCATTTTTGCCCTTGAGAAATTTAACTGTTGATCCTTTGACGATAAATCTGTCTTTTTTCTCTAGCTGCTGCAAACATTTTTCACTTGTTGTTTAGTTTCTAGTAGTTTCAGAGTGATACATCTTAATATATATTTCTTTTTTCTTTATCCTGCTTGGGGTTCTGAGGTTTTGTTAAATCTGTCCTGGAAAATTCTGTCATTTAATCCATAACATTTGAAATATTGTTTTTGGCCCATCTCTCTCTCTTGCTTTTATTTCTAACTGTACAACTAAATATATGTTAGACCTTTTCAATATAACCTCTGTCTCTTATCCTCTCTTCTATATTTTCTACCTTTTTGTATCTTTGTGCTGTATTGTAGTAAGCTTATTCTGACTTACTCTTTTGTTCAATAATCCCCTCTTCATTTATGTCTAATCTGCCATGAAACTCGTTCAATCGATTCTTAATTTGTTATATTTTTCCTTTTCAAAACTATGTCACTTTTCCCCCAGTTTCTTCCTGAAAATTACAGGCTTGACATTTGTTTTTTTCTTTGACTTGGTAGGGATAGCTGTTTTTACAGTTGGTATCAGATAATTCCAATATGCGAAGTTCCTTATTAGTCTGTTTCTAGAGTCTTACTGTTTTGACTGGTTTCACTCATGGTGTCTTATTTCCTACATGCCTCATTTTTTTTGATTATGTGCTGTGCAATGTATTTGATAAATTATTTCTAGGAATACTTTGAGACATGCAAGTGGTAGGTGGTTTATATGAGTCCTAACCTTTGGTGGACCCTGAACTTTGACTTTTGTTTTCTCTACCCTCAAAGACTTCCAAAACCAAATGCAGTTTCATAGTTATTTCTTCCAGATAGGCAACTGCTCTTAGGGAAAAACAGATTTGAATACAGAACTTTCATGTTCCCTTGGATTTTGACTGGGAAATTTCTCATTCTTTGGTGCTTTTGGAAGGTGCGAGTTTTTAAAAAATATTCTTTCCAATTTTACTTTACTTTTTTTCAGCAGAAGGGTTAATCTGAGGTAACTAATCTACTATTATAGGAAGTTGAATTCTATTTTTGTATTTTAGTTTTTAGTACAGTTCTGGTCTCTCAATATTTGCTGAATAATGACAATATGAATGGTCATGGGCATTGGAATCAAGTTGTATAAGATATAGTTTCTGTCTTCAGGGAACTTATTATTTATTAGGTGGGGAAAGAAAACAAAAAACTTTGAACAATGACTATTCTATGGGTGATATACAGTAAATGTTAGACTTCCATACTTTCTTAGTAGAAATTTAAATTAATACAACTCTTGGGAGAAAAATTTAATAATGCTTACCGAAATTAAATATGTATATACCCTTTGCCAAATAATACCACATTTAGGTTTTATTATCTGATGTATACTCTACATATACCTGTATAAGTGTTCGAATATGTATATGAATATTCAATCATAGCAGCATGCTTGTAATGAAGGCTAGAAACAATCTAAATATCAACAGGAGATTGATTAAACAAATCATGATATAGCATACAATGGAATACTATGTAGCCATTAAAAAGATGGGAGAAGATGTATATGTAATGATATGGAATAATTTCTATGCAATGTTTAAGTGGAAAAAATAAACAAGCTTGAGAGTATATATAATATGCTACATGCATACACACACACACACACACACACACACACAGCCTTAGAAATTTACAGTTGTCTCTGAAAGACTCCACATAGAACTACTAACAGTGGTTGTATCTGAAGAGAACTGGGGCTTGGAACACAGGAATAGTACGGAAACTTTTCCCTGGGGACTTTTGTGTTCTGTATATTTATTATATCATATCATGTGATACTGTATTTATTTTTGCCATGTGCATTTTTAAATCATTACATTAAAGAACCAAAAAGTGCTAGGAAAGTAACCTATTAGAAGGCATATTATTCTGATGATCAGTTGACCTACGCGGTAGTTTGGTTTTGCTCTGACAAAGTCCCATGACCTTTCTAGAATTCAGTGTCTTTCTCTGTGAAATGACACTGACCTCAATAATCATCAAGGCCTCTTACAACGTCAACATTCCCCAGTTCCATTCACGAGCATGGAGATGCTTCACTGAAGAAATACTTTAGTCAGGCAGTACCTTTGAAGCTCATTTGGCAAATCAAAGTATTATTAGTGTGAGAGGAAAGTACTGGTTGCTGAGAATGGGAAGCTTCCCTTTGGCTCTCCTTCAAATATTACACTGATTTCCATTAGACAATTAACTAAAATAATTGATCATTTGGATATTCACAGTTGGAAACTATGGTTTTTAATAGAACCTCCCATTTGAATTATCTCAGACCTGTTTTTCTTTAGGATCAAGTGGGCTTAAGTCTCTGACAGGCTGACCAAATCTTATTACCCTCTCTTTACTGTACAACAAAAGCTTATTTCATAAATGCTTCCACATTTTATGCTCACATAGATCTAAGTGGCCAAAACATTTAATTAAATGGACTATTCATGCAATCTCATTTCCTGGCTGGTCGTCTCTATCAATGATAACAGTAGCACCCACCCCATGGCTATGAGTGAATCTTAAAAAAAAAAAAAAGAGAATAATTATTTAAATCTAAACTATGCTTCGACTAATGATTTAAAATATTTTTTAAACCATACAAGTAATTTATGATCAAAAATCCCAATAATGGAGAAGTATATAAAGTAAGAAGTGAAAGTTTCCTCTTCCCTGCTTTAATCCTGCTCCTCAGAAGTAAACACAGTTACTATGGCATGTATTTTCTTACACACACACACACACACACACACACAGACACGCACATGCGTGCTTGCATGCACATGCACACACAGAGTTTGTTTTTATAATAATGGGATTATATGTAACATACCGTTTTACAGTTTGTTTTCATACTCAGCAGTGTATTGTACTTGGGATACAATATATTCTTTAAAGGGCTATAAACTACACATTCACACAGATATACCATGATTTATTTACACATTTTCTTAGCAATGGACATCTAGGGTTAGTTTCCATTTATATGCTGTGAGAAGCAGTATTGCATAGGACTTCGACATTTGGCTAGAATGTTTGTAGACTATTTTTCTAGAATTGGGGTTTTAGGTTACACGGTGCTTCCCAGATACCAGGCACCATTGTAAGCACTTTACAAATATCAATTTTTTCATACTATAATAGCATAAATACTATTATTATCTCCGTTTTCCAGATGAGAAATTTAAGCCCAGAGAGAAGAAGTAACCTGCTGGGGATCTCACGGCTCTAGCTGGTAGAGTCAGGATTGGAACCCAGGCTCGCTGATCCCAGAGTCTGTGCTTAGCTCCTAAGCTCTGCCACCTTACAGGATAGGTATATTTGGAATTTTGATAGATGCTGCCAACTTGTCCTCCATTATGATTGTATCAGTTTATACTTCCACCAACTGAGAATTTGAGTGTTCATTTGTTTCCTCATTTCCTGACCAAATGCTACGTTCTTACTTTAAAATTTTTTTGCCAATTTGTGGTCGGAAAAATGATATATTATTGCTTTAATTTACAATTAACATATTATGAACATTCATAATACTTAACTTTTATTAGGCCCCTACTACAATAAAATTCTTCATCATTTCCAGATTATCATCCAAGAGCAGGGAAGCCCACACACAGCTTCTTCAGGAAATGCTGACAACATGGTGTACGTATGGCTTCCTTGTTTGTAGGGCTTCCAAAGTTTGCTTTTGAGGTTAATTTCTTTTTTTGTTTTGGATAAACTTCTCACAGGGGACCTGGGCAAGCAGAAGCCTTTTTAAAATTATAGCCCGAACTATTTCTTGAGCAATCCAGGAACTCATTTACAATGCAATCCTCAGATTCTTATAACATAGTTTGCGAGAGGGTGTGCCCAGAGCAGTTAGGAAAAAGCAAAACAGCATTTTCACAATGAGGGATTTAGCAGGAAGATCTGACCCAACAAGTAGAAACGCTTTTAAAGGTTCAATCAAGTTTATTCCCATCACATTCCTCTGGAATGCCCAACAGGCACATGCTTTGTCAATGAAAATTATTTTCAATCTCATTGATGTTTTGTTTGGCAAGAATTATTTCTTTGAACAATTTCTTATTAATCATCTAAGATTTTTCATTTCTGACGGGGTTATCACCAGCTGCATATTTATAAAAGAGCCAACTTCAACCTGTGTTCAGTTTTAATCTGTTTGTGTCTTGTGAATGTAATTGGAAAAAAATCCTGCCAATCTATCTGCAACCACACTTCAGATCTTCCACATTTAAAGGGTAAGAAATGCGAACACAATGGAAGTCTTCTGTCATCCCTATTTTGTGAGTCCAAATCACGACATGCCCACCCACCTTCCCACTCATGCCATTTAGCTTTCTCCCGCTCTTTGGGGCTCTTAGTTTTCTATTTCTGGGGGCACGGTTTGCCCTGTGGTAATCCAAATATGAATAACCACACCCAGTGTCTTGACGGGGTCCTGCCCCCCAAACTGATAACTCATCGTGGCGCCAAGACGGTAACTTCCCATAGGTGCTGATCCAATCTGATTTGCTCGAACCACCTTCCACGTGGGTGGATTAAAAATCCATGGAGGCTGAGGTGGAGGTGTCTGGCGCGTCTGATTCTTACAGACCGTGTTGGACAGTGCTGCCTCCTGACTGTAAGCAGCCTGTGGTCCCCAGGGAGCACTTCAGTGGGCTTCAGCTTAAACACTGTCTATGCGTGGCCATTGATTTTCTTTACCAAGAGCTGCCAACCCAATGGAATTTAGCTCCTCCTGTCCGGCAACGCCATCCTCTCCTCAACAGGGCGGCAAGCAGGGGAGCTGGGCTGGTGGCGGGAGCGATGGCCATGTTGACGATCTAGTGCAGTGGTTCTCAATGTGTTGTTGTCTGGGAACTTGTTAGAAATGCAACACCCCTCGCCCCACCCCGTTCTCCTGGTGATTTGGGTATAGACCAAAAAGTTTGAGAATCACTCCTCTAGCTTAATATGTCAGAATCTTCTACTTGATTTTTTTTTTTTTTACCCCCTGTATTTTTATATTCCTTTTTACCCTGTAACATGTTCTCAGTCATGGAGGGCCCCTGATGTGTAGCTTTTTGCAATTTCTGTGGTGTAAATACACCCACAAGGCCGTAATTGCCCTCAAGAGTGGGTGTGAGCCCGCTCCAACACCCTACAGGGAGGCACCAATAATCCTGTAGGTTTGGGTCCACATTTAGCTCAATGGGGATTTAGATGGGGTTTCCACACAAAATTAGAGTCATTATTTGCAGGCCAATTGTTGAATCATGGAATACTTTTGATCATTAAGGTGACTAAAATATTCCGTTGATATCCTTTCTTTATGATCACCGGAAGTATTCAAGATCAGCTTTCAAACAACATTTTTGGGCTGACACACACACAACAGATTCAACCCCACACCTATGTTTGGTGCCTTTCCTATGCATGCCCTGTCAAAATGACTCGTTTGGTAGAGGGTAAGTCCTAAAACAACGTAGACCTTGTTTTGCCCACCATTCTGTTTTTATGACTTACAATCAGAATTGTCCAAAAAACTGTTTGTTGAATTAATAAATTAGTAACTGTATTAGTTTACTAGGGCTTCCATAGCAAAATACCCAGAGTGAGTGGCTTAAGCAACATTTATTTTCTCACAATTCTGGAAGCTAGAGGTGCAAGAGCAAGATCTTGGCAGGTTTGGTTTCTTCTGAGACCTCTCTTCTTGGCTGGCAGATGGCCGCTTTTTTGCTGTGTCCTCATGTGGCTGTCCTTCTGTCTGTGTCTCTCTGTCCAGATTTCTCTTCTTAAAAGGACACCAGTGGTAGTGAATTAGGGCTTATCCTAACAGCTTCATTATAACCTAGTTACCTCTTTAAAGACCATGTCTCCAAATACAGTTACATCCTGAGGTACCGGGGGTTAGCAATTCAACATAGAATTCTGGGGGGATATAATTTAGCCCCAAACAATAACAACCAAGGTTTCTGTATCTTAAGGTTCTAATAGCACAGTAAAAGACCAAGACATCAGTTGCGGATTTGGAGTAAATCTGACATGTGCCTCTATATTTGCCTTGGTATGGTAACTTGTATTGATTATGAAGTGGATACAATCTCATCTAAGAAATGACAAACTAATCTTACAAATTGCAGAAATGTCCTTCCCATCTCTCATCTCATACTGATTTATCATCGGCACATGAGGTTTTGTTCCTGCTAAATGAGGTAGAAGAATAGGAGAGATGGAAATGTAATTAGCTGTATATACAGAGAAAGAAGATGTGGGAGCTGCATCGCATACATGTGTCTCTAGGTTGCGCTGTAAAAGGAAGATGTGGGAACTTGATCCCAGCACATACTTGCACTTGAAGGAAAGCACCATTGAGGAGGTTCCACTGCAAAATAAAATCTCAGCTTCTCACATTTCTGAGATTGTTTTTTTTTTTTTATTTGATAGCTATCAGAACAACAGGAAAGAAGTTCAAAGTGTGGCAAGTTAGAAAGCCTGTGGAGTGTCTGTGTTGGGGAACAGTAGGCTCTGAAGAGTGGAAACTTTCTTGGTTGAAAAATGGCTCCACTTGAGTCAGAATTCTGGCCATTTATAGACAGAGTAACTTGTCACCCGAAGTCCAGCTTCTGTTTTTTTTTTTCCTTATTGACGTTCTGTCATCTTAAATCCTGTGGTGACACGAGTGAATCTTAACACAACGTTTTAATTTTACACCATAGGTTCTGTTAGCTTAGGTGTAATTTTTCTATTACCTTTTGGGATCACGATCAGACTTTTCAAAGTTATTTATTTTATTGTTTTTTAAGTTAATTCTCTTTTGATTAGTAAACTTTCCTTTAGAAATCCTCAAAATAATTTCAACATGCCTTGAGGGCATATGTTCTTATAATAAAATAGCATGACTAGGTGGTTCTTGGCGATCAGCCTAGCATGGTGAGGCATGCTGTTATTACACAATTACACACATCCTAGTGTATGTCTTATTTCGTAATTGTTCTTCTCATTCAGAGATGCTGCTGAAAGCAATTACGTAAGTCTTGTTCATTTCATGAGGAAGGAAATGGGTGGAAGTAAAGCAGAGCCAAGTTCATAGGCACTGAGGGTGACCGTACCTTAGACAGAATGTCGCATCTCTTGATAGAATATTGGGCTACAGTCTCAGGAGATTGAATCAGCACATTTTGGCCTTCTTCTTCTAAAGCCTCCCCCCACCCGCACCCAACTCCCAGCCCCAACCAGCAAGCATTAATAATAGCAGCTCCTGTAACTTGTGTATTTAGATTTATTTTTAAAGTTTTTCATAAAGCTGAGTGATACAGTGGTGATATTCTCTATCTCATGACTTCAAAACCTTAGTCTGTGTGTCTAGGGGTGTGACACATCTTAAGTAAAATAAAGGTCACTGCCTCGAAAAAGAAACACGGGGGAGAGAACTAGGAGAGTTGCTTCTGTTACCTAAGGCAGCTCTCAGAACCAGAGATAACCAGCACAACTGGTCATACAGATGGGGATTGCTCAGGGTCAGGAGGTCCTGAAGGTAGTCTTCTGAGGAATGCTTTTGGGTCTGGTGTGTATTCTGTAGAGAAAGAATTCTTAAAACTCCACCAAGTAGTAGGGAGTTTTCAACCCGCCCTGTGGAGATTGTCTAGTCAGGATACACTTGTGGGGTTCCCCCTGAAATATATCAGGGAGCCATATAATAAGAACCAATACACATTGTTTTTTGAACGAATCACTTCTTAATGAGAAGACAACCTGCTTCTTCTTTCTTCTGATTTCAATAGTTCCTCAAATCCCAAGGGAGCTTTGGATATCCCTGAGTTACTTGGCAGCTTCATGTCAGGTCAAATGACCAAGAATTTGGTTTGGAAAGAGCAGGCTGTCATCTGTGGTAAGGAGTCCCTAGCTACCCGTGCCTTCTCTTAAGAATGCCGCTGAAAGCATGCCCACCCACGTGTCTCTGCTGGAAGATATCTGGAGTCATTTGAAAGAGAAAGCGAAGGGTGAAACCAGCTATTGATTCTGTTGGGCCTTGTACTTTTGTGGGGGACTCTTGACGGCAGCGAGATGGTAGACCATAAGATTCTTGAGGACAAGGACTGCGTTAACGGACTTTGTATTTCTAGAATTAAACCCAGGACGTGATACATGGGAGATGCTTAAAGTATGTTGTTCATTCCTGTTATGGTTAATTTTATGTGGCAACTTGGTTAGGCATGGTACCCAGATATCTGGTCAGGTATGTTTGGGTGGTGCTGTGAAGGTATTTTTAAAATGAGATTAGCATCTCTATCAGTAGACTTTGAGTATAGAGGCCCTCTGTGATGGTTAATTTTATGTGCCATGTTGTAGGTGGGCCTCCTCTAACCAGTTGAAGGCATTCAGAAAAAGACCCCTCCCCTCCACCCCCACCCCCCCACCGGAGGAAGAGGCAAGTCTGCCAGCTTCAGGCTTGAACTGCAGTATCAACTCCTCCCTGAGTTTCCAGCTTACCTGCTGACCCTACAAAATTTGGACTTGCCAGCCTCCACAACTGTGTGATCCAGTTCCTTATGAACGAAAGAAGGCCTCTAGCATCTTGGCTTTACTATAGTGATCTCCCCCCCACCCCCAAATTCCAGTGAAGTAGGAGGAGACTACTTTGCCAAGTTAAAACTTTGAATCTTTGCCCTAAAATCCCCAATAGTCTTCCTTTTAAATAGAGAAAGCCCTGATACGGACAAGGGTGTCAAGACAGGGGAAGGTGATTCGGGGTGATGGAGGAGGAGAAGAATTCCACAACCCTTGTCCAAATCCTTGATTTTAAATCTACTGTTAGCATCCAGTATAAAAATGGTTGCTTGATTTAAGTGCCTTTGTTGGGCTCAAAGCCCCATCGCTGCCATTGGCAGCAGCTCACCCCACTGCAGCATGGAGAGGCTGAGGACCACTTTTCAGCCTGATGTGATTTCTAACAGCTGAGATATTAAAACACTGAAAAACGGGGTTTATAATGGAAATGCTGACAGACTATTAACTATAGCAGCACTGCTCTAATAAATGGAATGGCCTGTCATAATCTCTAGTTCATAAATATGCAAATACAAGACTGGGGATTTGCTCCAAAGGATGTCTCTATAATTTTAACTGACCTTTACTGATACCAAATGAGCCTGTTGCTTCTGTTTTTGTACATTGGATGTAAAGTACAGGAAATCCAGCCGCCTGTCAGCCTAAAGTATATAAAGTTTAAACTGCCGGCTACTAAACTCTGGGCTCAGATTCCATTTCTCTTCGCATTCACACTTTTTATTGACATTTTCATTTTTTTTTTCCCAGGGGGTGGAAGCTGAGTGGGGGCGAAATCAAACATTGTTCATCCCCCTTTCCCCCCCACATTATTTCCACATGTCACAGTGCCTGCCCAGCCAAAATTCATGGATTGCCTCAAGGACAAACAGGCCATCTACACTGAATTATAAATTTGAGTTTTATCCAGTTTTCTGCTTTTGGACCAAATGGGCAGCAAATCCAGTGACTTCATATTTAATAACCTAGATGTCATTTGTCCTGTGTCTTTCAGCACAGAGCAAAGAGTTGGATGGCTAGCAGTTTTGCAGATTTTTTTTTTTCCCCCTAATTATTTTAAGCTATTCAGCCTGGTCTCCAAACTATTGATGCGGAGCCAAATTGCCAGCAGGGGAAAGCTCTGTCCAATCCAGGAGCTAAATGAGTCACTGAGAGTCAATCTGTTTGTGCCTCGCTGCTGGAGTTTCCCGGGGCCGGCCTCGGCGGGCTGGGCCCTCGTGGGGCCCCCGCGCCTCCCGCTTCCCGCTCGGCCCCGCGCGCCGCAGCTGCTCTGTGTGCCCACCGGCTGGCGTGAAATCCGGTCCTTCAATCACACTGTACTTGGGGCCTCGCGCTGATAGGAAATGAAGACATCTTGGCCTTGTTATGTTCGCCTCCCCAGTAATTCATCAGGTATCCGCAAAGTACAGGAAGGCACCTCAACAGAATGCGTGATCGGGGTGCCCATTCCAGTGCCCTGCCAGGGCCCTCGCGGCACTCTTCGACTCTTCCCAGCGGCCCCCATGAAGTCCCTGGAAAAGGAAAGCTTCATTTGGTCAGGGAGAAACGACAAAGACAACTGGGAGTGGAAGGCATGGGTGGGTATGTCGCGGTGGTGGCTGGCAGGAGAGCCCCAGCCTCACAGTCAGAAGCTGCTGGAGCGTTGGGAGAGAGCTCGCAGTGCCTGAATAAGTTGGTTTTGTTTTTGTTTGTTTGTTTGTTTTGTTTTGTTGTTCTTTTTTCCAACTGAAACATTTAATTTCTAACAATATTTATTAAAAAGCAAAACGCTTGCATTCTTCCCGGTAGGCTCAGGATTCAATTACAGAGAAATATGCAGCCGACTTAAGGACTGCACATAAGATTAAGATAACTGGTATTTCATGGTAAATGATTAAATTAGCTGACACAGTCCTATCCTGAACTTTGCCATTAGGACTGACATTTTTGTGCTGTGTGCATTGAGGACTATGGGTAATCTAACCCGGTATGAACTTTTTCTCTCTGCAACTCAAACACGATCAAGGAGCAATGTTCTCTCTGAGCATCTGAACAGAGGAGTTAATACAGAGCTTGAGAAAACAACCACAAAAAATTTGATTGTAGTAAGCTGAACTGCCCCCAGAGTACTCTGGAATTAGAGAACTCAGGGGTCCTTGAGAAACACCAAAGAGGCAGGGGGCAGAGGGAGAATATTGATTAATTGATTTACTGTAATTTTCAGATAGAAATATCTGGGAAAAAAAACTCAATGGGCAGAGTTTTTTCTTTTTCACGGTAAAGTCTCAGTGGCCTGCAAGCTTTGTTCCCCGTGGGGCAGCCACTTCGATTTCTGTAGTTCCGACAAACCTCACCTTTTTAGGTATTTCATGCTGATTTTTGGCTTTCCTTTTTCTAGCTATCAAGGGGACAAGGGCAGTTAGAGAAAAAAGTCAGATTTCTGACACACAGAAAAACTTCTCACTGAAATCAGGAATGGGTTAGTGAATCACCTTCCCTTTTTTTCTGGAGGTCACTCCTGTGCTGAGGTCAGCTGCTTCACTGAGGTTCTGTCAGTAGTGGGTTTCTGGCTTCTGGGGATCCAAGAAGTTCCGGCAAGCGCCCCTGCCATCTTAGGCAGAAGTAATTAACTAAAAAATAAAGGCCCCTCTTTCTCTTCATATTTCGAACCACACAGCAGCTAATACCAAGCATGAGACACCAGTTTTCAGATCATTAGTACAAAGCATCTTCCACAGGAGGCAATAAAATGTTGCTTTATATAACTCAGCTACAGTTACACTGCTTTCAGAAAGCAGGAATCTCCCTGAAAAGAAATTTACATGAAAACAGTCCCATTGTTTGAGAACTTATGCAAATGCTGTACAAAGGGGTTTGATAGTGATTTTTAAAAATGCAATCTTTATCATTGCCTCAAAGATACCCCGAGAAACCCGGTTACCTGTAAAGAATTCCATTGTAATTATTATGTTTTAAAAACATGTACAATATAGAGTTATTTCAGAATTTTTTCCCTAAGCTCCAAATTTCTTCCTAAGCTTCAAAGCCTTCTGTAATTGAATGTCCTACAGAGAGTCCCGTGCTTTTGGGTTTAACACGTCCGAGGGTCACTCATTACAAGTTAACAAAACTGGAGATAACAACCACAAAAACTGACATAGCTCCAAGTATTTGGAACAACCCGAAATGTTTTTCCTGTGGGTGTAGCTTTTCGGGACCACGTGGAGATCCATACCCCTTCGTGCTCAGTCAGCTGAAGACGAAGCTCTAAGTGTCTCAATTCATGTTGATTGCCTCTCAACATCTTGGTGCTAGGGATCTGGATGTGTCCATTACCATATGTTCAAACAATGGATTGTCTGTGCCAGGAATCTCATTTCTGGAGAAAGACATTAAAAGGATGGGTGAGGAATAGGGTGTTGGACCAAATATTGTGACATTTCCCTTTGATTCTGACTTTCTTTAAATTCTCTGCATTTAGTACCTCACATCTGTCTGGCTTTGGTACCCATAGTTCCCCTTCCTCCTAATTCACTGTGGAAAATGATCAAAGTATGGAGTTTCTTCTACTCCAGAGGTTGGCATTTCTGCAGGCGCAAGCGAGCTTGGTTTTCAAGCACCAGTCTTTGAACACAAGGAATTCCTTTAATGATCATGCCAGACAAAATAGACTTCAGAATCAAATGCTTTGCTGCGTCCTCTGCCATTTACCGGCTTTGACACTTTGGACAAGTCATTATAACCTCTGTAAGCCTCGGTCTCCTCTTCTGTAAATGGGACTCGTTGTCATCATCATCTTGTCTCATCAGTTAAAAAAAAGAAACGAACAACTGAGCAAATTGCCATTCAGATATTCTCAACATACGTGTGTGAATACATGTTTATTTCTTGTACGAGTACTGTTGTACTATATAGCATGCAAATTATACAGTACATAAAAGTGGAAATTACATAATGAGGTTACAAAATAAACAGAAATTAATACTTTAATACTTTCTTCCCATCTTGCACAACTCCCAGCATGCATAACCCCACTTTGGAGAAGCATAGTGTGGGTAACGTACTCAGCACACTGCCTGGTACAGAGCAGTACCCCGTATATAGGTTAGGTGTTATTTATTTTTATGCCTAAGAAAAAGTCCAGTTGCAGTGGAGAACGTTCAGCCTCATATTGGCTTCTTTTTTGACATGACTTTGCTCTTCTCTAAGTGGCGGAGAAGGGCTGAGTTACAGGTCAGGCTCTTCCAGCATTGAAGAACCTCACTGCACAATTCTGGTCAGCAGTTTCTTCTGCTAAGAGATGCTCTACATTCACAAGGATTTTCAGCAGGGCCTCATGTTCCAAGGCAGATTGGTAGCTTCTCCCTTTGAGACAGGCAATGAAGATAGCAGAGTTGTTTCCCCTGGTGTGAGGCTGGGGTGACATTCCTCCTTGACAACTGAAAACTACAGCGCAAGAATCTGTGCAAATGGGGAAGAGAAGGAGGGCAGGGTCAAAATCGGAGGAAAACAGAAAAATCTCTTTTTCTTAATTATTCGTTTATTGCCATCTGTGCTGCCCTTGGCCTTATACACAATAGGTAGGACACATAGATTTTGGATTTTATTGTGGTGGCATTGAGTATAAGTCCAGAAATTTGTATAAATACTCTTGGTATAGATGCTTCTAATTTCATACTCATTCATTTGTTAATCCTTAAGCATTGTTGTATAGACTGAGCATCCATTGTATGTCAGGCTCGGTGCTGGGCACAATTTTGAACATGAATTTGTCTTCAGAACAGAGAAGCAGGCCAAGGGAAATGATGGAAAGAAAGAGCCCAAACTCACACATAGGAACTTGGGATTTACTAGAGAATCTAATGTGAACCAAGCCATCCATACTTTTAAATTAGTGAGCATCAGCCATTCTCCTTGGAAATTCTTTTATTACCTAAAATATAAAGGGGGTGCCTAGGTGGCTCAGGTGGTTAAGCGTCTGCCTTCGGCTCAGGTCATGAACCTGGGGTCCTGGAGCCCAGCCCTGCATCATCTCATTGGGCTGGGCTCCCTGCTTGGCAGGGAGTCTGCTTCTCCCTCTGCCCCTCCCCCCGCTCATGCTCTCTTTCACACTCTTGCTCCTGTGCTCTCTCTCGAATAAATAAATAAATAAAAATCTTTAAAAAAATGTAAAACCTTGATGCAAAATCTTATGACAAAATATTGAAAAAAAAAATCCAGGAATTGAAAGCAGCATAGGAATTTACATTCATCTGGACAAAATGACATAGTGTTCGGTTCTGTTTCAGTTAGTCTGGATCCACTGGGTACCCAGACTTAGAGACTTCCTTTGTGTTCAAACTTTTCTGTTGACTTCACTCTTCTTGAGGCATAAAACCTTAATGTAGACGGTGGTGAGGTGTGTGTGTTAGACATTTCTGGTTCTTGTCAGTATCTGGTTCTCTTCTTATTTTTGCACACAGAGAAGAGCAAATTTCCTGGTACAAAGAGGGGGCCTGTCACTAGTTCTAGCTAATGGGCTATAAGCTGAAGTGGAATGAGGTCCATTCTGGGTTTAGGAGGTTCTAATGAGATCTTCCTGTCTCCTTTTCCTTCTGCTGTGGAGACATGACCAGATGGTGTAACCTCCCTCAGCCTGGGTCCCTGAGTAACTATATGAGCAGAGCATCTCACTGATGCATATATGTTGGAACAAAAAAAAAACCTTTGTCTTTACAATCTACTGGGATTTCAGGGTTAACTTGTCACCTCAGCATAAACCATTCTACCCTGACAGTTGCATGGTTTTTATGTTTTTGTTTTTCCTGGAAGAGGAAGGGATATCTAGATCTTTCTCCAAAAATGTCCTACTCTGAGAAATTGTGAGCAAAGTACCACGATCTGAAGCCATCAGGGGACTGAGGTGAGAGAACTTATGAAAACACCAACGCAAAGGACGCAGATATCTGGAGTAACAAATCAATGTTTTGCTGGCCAATTTGTATCATCAGATGTTGGAGAGTCAACAGCACACGGAGATTCTTCAAGGGAGTCACCTACGCAACTCCAACTGTGACAAGACTTTCCTTTATTAAAGAATGGGAAGAGTGTCCATCTAGGCTTTTGAAAGTGAGCAATGAAGGGTGACTTCTCAATAGGACGTTTTTAGGAACTTACAAAATGAAGAATTGTACCATGAGAATCTCTACAAACAATGACTCTAACTTAGGTATCTGAGAAAGAGGTCCAGAAGAGCGAACCGCAAGTGGAAGCAAACAGAACTTGTCACAAGAAAGTCCCAGGGGGAAAACGACATTTTGTGCAAAAGCTCTCATTAAGAGTCTATTGAAAAGCTCGTAGTGTAAAATTTTTCTTCATAGAGCCAGTATGCCATTACACAAGGTGAAATAATCATTTTAAACTGCTAACTAAGAGACCTCATGGAATAAAACTCCAGTGAGTATAGTGGATATAATAAATATTCTGAGTTTCCAAGATAGTGACATTTCTGAGTCCCCTCAAGGCCTGGGAGCTATGGTAGCATGGTAACGTCTAAGGCTGACTTGTTGATCTGTGAGGCTCTTTTAAATGCACTTTTAAGGCTGCTTTCTCCCTAATCTTAAACACTTGACCTTTCAGTCTGATATTCTTCAGTATTATTAGATTAGATGATTAGTTATTAAATATACTGTCTCCAGTAAATAGGTAATTGTATAATGCAATGGCCTTCAGCTTTTCCAGGCCATGTTCCCATGACATTTAGAGTTAGAACACCGAGTCCTTCTATGGTAGGAATGTTTAACCCTTTCTGTGGGTGGAAGAATGTACAGGGATTTCCTTGGCTCTCACACTCAAGCTGACTGAATGAAGGGCAGTCAAAAATGTAGAGTATCACGTTTTTGACAGCTATCGAATGCAAAGATCATAGAGTTCTTATTACACTTATAACCACGTAATAACAGTGAAAAATACATAAACCAGCACTTTCCCTGTGACAAGATGGTGTGATGAACACAATGTAGATGCTCACTAGGCTTCAGGTTGAGTGCTTGGGAAAAATGTAGAGTGCTGTTTTGCAACCCAGAGCACACAGGTCAAGAAGTTTGAACTGTCTCTGTTGGCTTTTGACAAATTTTGTCTGGCATGCTGGGATGGGGATAGAGAGAAGGAAGAGAGAGGAGGAGGGAAGACAGGGACTGGCATGTTTTGGTGGCTTAATATGTGCCAAGCACTGTCAGCCATTTCACATACGCAGACTCACTTTCTCTTCCCCAAAAGAGAAATCAAGTTTGTATTATTAGTCTTTGTTTTCCATTTGAGGAACCTCAGGCTCAGAAAAGTTAAAGTAGCCCAAGATCAAACAGCCAGGGTAGCCGAGCTGGGATTTGCGCTTGGATTTGTTTCACTTCCAAGTCCTCACTCGTGCCTATATTTCACACCATCTTCTTTTGTTATGCGCCTCCTATGTGTAGATGTGGTGTTACTCGTGTTATAAAAGGAGGGGGGAGATGATCAGGGAAGTCTGAGTATCAGTTATCCATCTGAGGTCTTTTTAATTGAGGTCCTACTGTGTTCCTAGCAGCACACTGTGAAGAATGCAAAAGAAGTCCTGAGACACAAGTACAGGCCCCCAAATTACAGATTGAAAGCTATTTGGGAAGCCCAAAGCAACACACAAAAAAACAATCCCTCATTGGGTCCTATGAATGGTAAGTCTAAAAGTTCACCATGGTCAGGGTAAGTATGGTCTGGAGATGATTACTGAGAGGTGATGAAATATGATCTCGTAGAGTAGGCAAGATTTGAAGAAAAGGGCATTTCAGGGATAACACAGGGATGATATGAGCCAAGGCATGGTGTCAGTGTTGCAGAAGGAAGGAGGAAATGACAGCCTGACTGTTTTCCTTCCACCTCACTCTGGACCACCCCAGCATCCCCTGCTTCTCTCTTGTTTCTCCCGCTGGGGTAATTAACACATATGGTGCCTATACATCCACGTTCCCCTGTGAACTCTCTGAGAATAGGGACTGCATCTCATTCAGCTCCTTACTTTCAAAGCCTAAAGCAGTGCCTGGTGCCCATTAGGTGCTCAGCAAATGCTTGTGAAATGGATGGATAGAAAGATGGCTGCCGGATGAAAGGTTGGATTGGGGGTGGGGGGGATTGGAGCCAGATTGACACAGAGGCAAGAAAAAAGTTGAACCAGATAGGACACTAAAACAGGTCTTGACTGAGTATGTAGACGAGATAAATACAGTCTTTATGTGTGATTAGAATTGTGCGAGACTAGAACACTAAGGTAGCGAGAGCATGGAGCAAAGTGAGAATAGGGAAAATGAAGAATTGGCAGTCAGAGAACAGTGAGCAGCAATAGGCTTTGGCTCCAGGTCTGATGTAAGGGAGAAGAGAGACTGGGAGTCCTCGAGGAAGAAATTCAGAATGCAGGGAGAAGGATCTTGTTTTAGGGAATAATGAGCTACTTTTAGACAAGTTGAAGATTTTTAAAAATAAATAATTACGGTGAGTGTTAAGTGACAGGAGGGACATTGGGAGTGATTTTAGGTATTTGGAGATATATATGAAAAGGGGCTAGGAGTATGGATGTGGATGGCTGGGTAGGTTTAGGCTTCTACCCATGGGAAGTAGAGTCCAGATGCGTCTGAGGGTGAGCAATTGCCTCAGAAGCTCCCAGAGATGATGGGTTCTTCTTGGAAGCCACAGGAAAGACTTGAGGTATGAAATGATCCCCTTGATTTAGTTCACATGAGATCTCCTATGGCCTTGATGTATGATTTCAATCTCTAATTACTCTAAATTAATTTCTGAAGCCTCTTGACTGGTGGTTACCGGTGCATCAGATTTCCCCTCTGGCTGACTTGACATTCTTCCCCTACATCAGTGGGGTTGGGGCAGAGAGGAAGATACACACACACACACACACACACACACACACACACACACACACACTGGATGTTCTTACAGCACCAGAGGGTTCTGTGCACTCAACACACCACCAAAACAATGGTTATCATCGAGCACCACACCTGTTTACAGACAAGGAATACAAACCACACGATGTTCACCTCTCCCGAAGTCATCAGCCATGCCCACAGCATGACTCAGAACTCTGGATACCAGTCCTTTCTCCTGGTCACACAGAGGCAGTCCTTTTTTGAACTTGAAACAAACCCATAAATAAACACCTTCTTCCCCACCAACACTCTCAAACGACTTGGTGGACAGAGAACTCTGTAATCCATAGGAGGTGCTTGCAGATATTACAGCAAGTTTCCAAAAATAAAAGCAGAAGCATTTCCCCTCACATTTATTCGTTAGGATAGCTACAGGACCAAGAAGAAATACATATCCTGGGGGTACGCAATGCGCAAGGACTAGATTTTCCCCTTTTTCA
The DNA here is from genome assembly GCF_004348235.1 of Phoca vitulina. NCBI lineage: Eukaryota > Metazoa > Chordata > Mammalia > Carnivora > Phocidae > Phoca > Phoca vitulina. The sequence goes on along the minus strand of NW_022589705.1, from coordinate 29,443,868 downwards.
TAAACATCACAGAGCATAGTTAGTGCAGAATCCTACAGAGTCTTCTTGGCATATTTACAGAGCTCAGACCCACACCGGTGCATCAGGATGGTTTAAGGTTTGGAGAACAGGTTCCCCTACTGACAAATAGCATAATTAGGCATAATGTCTTAAGTGAACATCTTAGCTTGGGCTTTTAACAGTGTGCAAGCCTCAGCTTCCGCAGTAACAGCCTAATCTTGTGTGGGAAGCATCCCAGGCTTCACTTGAACAAGGCACTGTTCGTCCACCCGCAGATAAAGCTCGGACTGGTTTTATTTATATCGTCCTTGTTAGTCATACAGTCTGTGTGCAAACAAAACAACATTATTCTTATCTCCTTGGAAAGTTTAATTCATTAGCAATTAAAAGCCGGTGCAGCAAAAGGGCCAGGCACCAGGCAGAGGTTCATCCCGGCACAGCACCCCGGGACAGAGCGATTTGTGGGGGCAACTGTCACGGATAACAGCACCGTGATGTCTGCTGAATTGTTTTTAATAAATAGTTTACCCATGTAAGGATGATCCCACTGTAATTAAATGAGATAATGTCGCCAACAATCTCTTCAAAAGTACCCTGTTGAAACTTGCTGTCCTCAGGCTCTTGCCTGAGCCCATTCCTGCCCCTGCTCCCTGTCTGGCTTGACTGTGGGGGAGGCTGCCTCTGGGGGGGGGGGTGCGGGTGTTCACGCTGTCGCTGGGCTGCGAGGGCTCAGGAGGGGGATGGCCCAGGCCTGGCCTAGCAGCTGTTGACGGCCTCTGGCTTGAGTTCTGTTTGGAACAGGGATGGGCCTGACCGTGTCCTTTGTCATCCTCAAGTCAGGGAACTTAAGAGCTGCACACCTGGACTGCTCCATCCAGAAGTCTTGCTCGATGCCCCTGGTAACGACGGGAGAAGCTGGGGGGTGGGGGCGCGGCAGGGAAGGGGCGTATGGGAACCCGGTGCTTTCGGCTCAGTTTGTCTGTGAACCTAAAACAGCTCGAAACTGTAAAGCCTACCATGAAAACAAATGAAAAGTCATGTTCATCCACGGTTCTGGGTGTGAGGGGCTGAGATTTATTTGGAAAAGCTTGTTCTCCTTCTCCATAGAAAGCAGGACAGGAGGAAGCCCAAAGATTTGGAGGACTACACCCAGGACAGGAAATTAGAAATAAAAATATACCCTCCTCTGAGCTTTGGTGGCCTCCACTGGTAGGGTGGAAAGGGAGACTTGGCCTGGCTGAGAGGGAACCCTAGGTTTAGCGGCACTTAAATTTGGGCTGACCCTGGAGCAAACAATACATAAATTTGTGTGGCATTGCATGGGTCAACTTGTTACTTGATTCGATGTTTTTCTTTTCATCTGCTTAGCTTTATATAGGTCAGCCTCAGTGCTGGAGAAAGAATTTGTACTAAAAATAATAAACAGTTTTGGAAATAGATTGGATCTAAAATAAATAAGGTTAATATAGCAATAATACGGCTTAGGGCTAGAGGAGACTTTGAGTCGCTCTCTGGTGCAGACCTTGTCCACTCCTAAGCGGGCATGAAAATAGTTAAATAATAAAACCCCAGCCAGGCTGGTCGTAGAAGTTTTAATCCTAGCTGCTGCCCCTGGGGGTGAGAGGAAGAGATATTTGATAGTCCAAAGCAGAAAGTAAATATAGAGTAAATTACTTCCATGTAATTGGGGAGATTATTTCAAGTAGATTGCAACTTGGAAATGGATTGCTTCTTTTCAAAACCCAGGGTGACTCCTACATCTTTCATCATAGCGTCAAGGGGGCACTGAAGGGAGGAGCAATTCTTGGCTTTCAAGGGCAACTAGAGCTAGTATATTTTGTAAAGTCAAAGCCAAACATCTTTGATACTCGAATTACTCAGATCTGTGCAGTAGTTAATAGGAACAGAAATATAAAGAGACATAGAAATGTGGCCAACAGAAACACACCACCTTAAGAAGCTGAACTGTGAGCTCTTGTAGACAGAAAAAAGAAAACTTTTTGCAATTAATATAATTGCCCTCATTCAAGGAAATGGTCAATTTGATTTGAAATAGTGTGGAAAAGCATGGGAGGGAATCTGTGTGAGACACCTAAATGAATGATGATACATTTTTTTCATATAATGAGCCAATTTTTCCAGTAACTTCCATTCTTTGGTTCTAGTGCTTTGTCTTGAAGCCAGTATGAATATGTTCCAATGTCGTATCCATGGAGTGAGTAGCCTTTTAGATATTTTTCTCCTCTTCTTAAGTGTGTAGGCTCTAGAACCAGAGAAGCCTTGTTGAGATTCATGGCCACCCTTATCCATCACCTCTCTGACTTTGGACAAATTACCTGACCTCTCTTAGCCCTTATTTTCTTATTTATGAAATGGGGATTATAATAATATTTGCCTCCAAGGCAAAAAGTTGTGAGAACTAAACGAGAAAATGCACGTAGAGCACTTGGCACTTCGTTCATTTTATGATTATGATGATAATCATACATAATAAATTACTTCTTACACAACATGTTTAGCCTACTCACAGTTCTATTTTTGTTTAAGTCAGTTCAGTGTGAAGTAGCTAGAACTGAACAAAATGCTCCAGATATGTCCTGATATTACAAAGTAAACTATCATCTCCTTCATGCTAGGTTCTATACTTCTATTGATGCAACCAGTTCAGTGTGAAGTAGCCAAAACTGAACAAAATGCTCCAGATATGTCCTGATATTACAAAGTAAACTATCATCTCCTTCATGCTAGGTTCTATACTTCTATTGATGCAACTAAATTTTTTTCTGTTTCTGTTTTATCTCTTTTGTGAGGGGGAGGAATGGCTACTCAATCAAACAGCTCAGTAAAATCTCTCCTTCCCTGTTGTACTTTGGTATTTGGTATTTTAGTTCTTGGTGCAGGACTTTACATTTATCCTATGACATGTGGTCTCTCTAGTGTTAATTCCTCTTTCAAGCCTATGCAATCCATTTATTCATTCATTATAGAAACTTTCAAAAAATGTATTTATCAAAATATATATTATGATGTCACAAGGACAGTTATTTGCTGTGTTCTGAGTTTTTTGAATTCATTGAAGTGTCAGTAGAGCACAATTTCTACATCTTTATCCAAATTGTATAATATGTTGGATAATACAGGGCTAAGGGCATAAGCCTCAAGAACGTCTTTAGAAACTTTATTCAAGGCTGACCAGCACCCTGAGGGCACAGTGGTTTAATTATTATGAATTCATCTTGTGGTATCATTTGGTACAAATTATTTTTCAACTTGACCAGCAAGAAATCTTGAGATCTTCTCAGAACTCTTGTTCAAGTCAGAACTCACTAGATCTGTCTAGTTACCTAATTCAGTATTCCCAGAAAAATAAGACTAATCTGATGTCATTTCTTTTTTAAGTAAAATTAGGCTAGCTTGTTTTCTAAAGTGCTCAGAGGACATATTTTCATAACCTATTCTAGAATTTTGAAGAATTTAAAGACAAACAGAGCATAGTGCCTAAAACATGATAAATGTCTATTGTTTCAGACGTTTATCCCCACCACATGTGGCACAGTGAGGACATTTAGTGAGAAGGTTGGGAAGTTCAGTTAGGTGAAAAAGTCTATCCTTGCGCACTGTTCTTCTTTATTGTGGAATATTTGCTTTATATTTTACTTAGATTTCTCCCCTCCTGGGCTGCTTATGATCAGGGGTATGCTTTTACTCATCTCTTATAATTCCTATCATCATGCATGACTACTTAAAAGTGATCATGAATTGCTTTGCAAATTGATATACCAAGGTTTATTCATAAACTAATGCCTAGCCTATTACAATTAAGGAGAAAGAATACCACACCCCCCTTCAGTCTAGGATATACAAATAGAGAAGATATGTAGAGGTCTTAGGGCATCCCTAGAAACATTAAGAGAGGGTCAGGATAGTTGCCCCCTTAAACTGCGGGCAGCTTTCAAATGATTAGCAACAGAGGCTAATGAATGAGAAGCAGTGAAGGCTTTCTTAAAATACTGGGAAATTGGTGATCATTTTTTCCTCCTTTGTCATTACTGGGGATTTTGGAATTCTATGGGAGAAATTACATGTTAAAAAAAAGTCATTGTCCCATTCTGGACAATTTTTTTTGTGTCTTTTGCAAAGACTTTTTTTGCAAAGAAAGTCTTTTGCAAAGACTTTCCTTTCCTTAAATTTGTTCAGGGTAGGAGATTGCTTCTATTTACTTTGTAAAGGTAGGTATTCTCTCTATATATCTGTATCACTAGCACAATGCTTAGCAGAGAGGAGACACTCAATAATTGTTGGATGAACAAATAATATTTGGGAAAGTGCTTTGTAGACTGTGAAACCTTGCACAAATGAAAAGAGGATGAGGATAATTGCTTATGAGGCTCAGAAACTGAAGTGGAACTCTTGTTCTAATGTTCTAGACACACACACACACACACACACACACACACACATTTGCCCTTGAATAGTAGCTACATTTTTTTTTTTTAAATGGGAAAGATATTGGGACACTGGGTACTTTTTTTTTTTTTTTTTTGAGATTTTATTTATTTGACAGAGAGAGAGAGAGAGAGCACAAGCTGGGGAAGCACCAGGCAGAGGGAGAGGGAGAAGCAGACTCCCAGCTGAGCAGGGAGCCCGATGCGGGACTCGATCCCGGGATCCTGGGATCATGACCTGAGCCGAAGGCAGACACTTAACCGACTGAGCCACCCAGGTGCCCCTCAGGACACTGGGTACTTTTTAAAAATTTAAATCAAAATGTATTTGCCTACTTTCTTATTACTGGTTGTTCCATTTGCTCTTCTGGCTTTTTTGGCAACCATATATTTATGTACTTAGTACTATTGTCCTTAGTTACCTCGAAGCCTCCCCATCTTACCCATCTTGGGTCTGTGGTACAGTTTTGACTTGGATTTTCCAACTGTTAGACTGTCAGTCTTTCAAGGATGCATTCTTGAAAATCACTTTCTTTGGAAGCGCTTGAACCAGAAGTCAAATGGCGTGATGTAAACGCACAGTTTTTCAATGAAGAAATGAAAAGTCTCAATAATGACAAACAAGAAATCTAACCTATTGACACCAATTTGGTTATACTGTATTGATTCCTACAAAAACATTATAAAAGAGAGTGCTACATATACTCTACTGATCAGATTACAAGTGTACTTCTCAGTAAAGACACAAATAGTGTAGGATATAAGGGTTGGCCTTAAAGTGTCACCTGATGTTAGCTCTCCCTCACTGACTCGGGTATTTTCCTGGACTCAGACGGATCAGGCTGTCAGGAGAGAACTCACAACCTGCATGGGGCCATGGCTACACGATGGAGTGGGCATGATCTGGAGTTGCAGCAGGGGAATCTAGCATGAGGGTAGGTGATAATGACCTAAAAAAACCCCCGGTTTTGCTACTTACTAAGTGACAGTGATTAGTAGGGTGTAAGAAAAGATGAAAATTCTAAAGGTTTCCACAAATGTCTCAGTTTCTTACTTAGGGCTTCAGGACCTTTAGAGATAGAGTCCAGAGTTGTTTTTTGGCTGTTTCACTTATTCTCGTGGAACCGGGTAGAAGTGGTGGTGGGTTGGGTGGGTGGGCGAGGCTTCACAGGCCCCTCATTCCTTCTGAGCTAAATGTACCAGGAGGGGTCCCTAGAGAAGCCAAGACAGTTCTATATATGCCAGCTTCCCACAGCTCAACAGGGACTCGACACTCGCACACTGTGCAGCTCTCATCCTTCTGGGCACTTGGCAAATCCAAAATTCCTAGATAGCGCAGTTTAGGGTGGCAATCTGGAAAGTGGGGAGGATCGGGGGCCCTGTCTTGAGGCTGCTTTGCCTAGCAAGCATAAAATTTTTACTTAGCTCGAATGCTTATTTTGGCATATTTTGGAGATGAGCAGATGGAGATAATGGAGGGAGATGCTGAGAAAGCCCCAAGTCACCTGTAGGTGCTGCCTGTGGAACCCAGATTTGACGAACACTGCAAAGCCTCTCGTATCTGACTATGCTGTATTTGTGGACACATCTGTGCATATACTTTTCAGAGTTTCTACTGCTTTAATTTGATCATCTTGATTTAATCCCTGTGAGCTCATATTCTTTCAGTAAAGTCATCAAATTAAAGAAGGAAAAGGAACCTTGGGGGCCCATGCTGGATTTCCCTGAAGACAGGCCAGTGGGCACCCATCCAGCCTCTGTTGTGCCCTTCCTGTGACAGGGACATGCTGTCAGAGGATGCAGCCCATGATAACTAGACCTCCTCATTGTCACATAATTGTTTCCCTATGTTGGGCTAAACATTTCAACCTTTATCCTCCACACGCTGTCCTTATTTTGATCCCTTAAGCAATACAGATACCTTGTTTCTTGTTCTCATGTGAGAATGCTTCAAATACAGGAGCCAGTCACCATGTAGGGCTGGAGTTATAGAATTTGGGGGTGTAATGGGCTGAATTGTATTCACTTCAAATTTGTGTGCTGGTCTTAAGCCCCAATAACTCAGAACATAACTGTATTGGAGATAGAGTCTTTAAAGAGGTATAAGTTAAAATGAGAATACTAAGGTGGCCACTAATCCAATATGGCTGGTATCCTTGTAAGAAGAAATCAGGACACAGAGACACATAGAAGAAAGACCATGTGAAGGCACAGGGACAAGACAGACTCTACAAGCCAAGGAGAGAGACCCCAGAAGAAACCAACCCTGCTGACATCTTGTCTCGGATTTCAAACCTCCAGAACCGCAAGAAAAGAAATGCCTGCTGTTGAAGCTAACCAGTCTGTGGTACTGTTATGGCAGCCCGAGCAGACTAATTCAGGAGTCAAATGTAGATGGGGTTGGAACCAAGGCCATGGGTGGGATCATCTAGGCAAATGAGTCGGATGAAGGGTAAGAGGGCATTGGAGGAAAATATGGGAAATAGGCCTACTTTTGAGAGTAGGCATAGGGAGAAGGCCCTGGGAGCAATCCTGAGAGAAGAATCAAGAGAAAGTGGAGTTAAGGAAGATCAGGGAAGAGAGAGTTCTCTGCTTCTTTTATATTGGGGTCCAAATTTCTTCACCTTGCATCCATTTTTGTCAAAGTTGTCTTCAGCATTGAAACTCTCTCTCCTTTCTTTGCCTCCAAGCACCAGGGTAAGGTGTGAGTTTTAAATATGAAAGTCAGTCATCACAACATTCAAAGGTAGAGTGAAAGTGTTTATATGAGTGTCATTGAATTAGAGGTCAGTCTCAGAATTTGCTTGGCGAATTGTTGGAAGTGCACATTTCTTTGGCACCACACTATGAAACTAGATTTCAGTAGAAATTTGTGGTGGGGGTACTACCACATATTTTGAAAATAAGCAAACAAAGAAATAAAACCACACATAATTCCCCAGGTGTTCCTGATGTGCACACTGAGCTACATGAATCCAGATGAAAAAAAAAAAAAATTTCTTTCTGCATGCCTGGAAATGATGCCAGACAATTATAAATTTCAAACTTCGCGGAAAATTGGCATTTCCCTCTTTTTGGGAGATTGTTTTATGAAGCCAGCAGACACAGCCTAAGTTTCCTATTCCTATTACCTTATTACTTTTAATATAATATTGAAAGCGAGGGTGCCTGGGTGGCTCAGTCGGTTAAGCGTCTGCCTTTGGCTTAGGTCATGGTCCCAGGGTCCTGGGATCGAGCCCCCGTGTCAGGCTTCCTGCTCAGTGGGGAATCTGCTTCTTCCTCTCCCTCTCCCTCTGCTCATGCTCTCTCTCTCTCAGACACTCACTCTTTCTCTCAAATAAATAAATAAAATATTAAAAAAAAAATAACATTGAAAGCGATAGTTGTCCTGGTAACCTTATGGGATGTTTATGCTCCTCTTCCCCACAACGGCCTCCCGTGGCCAGTGGGCACTGTTCTTTTCCCATAGTTCAGGATCTCAGTCTGAAATGGGCTATGAAAGCTTACAAGCGTCAATCATATTGACCATCCCATTATTCTTTGTGACTTGGGAGAATACCCCTGTTTCCTCAAATGCTCTACCGGTTGAGAATTAGGAACCATTTCCATGTAATAAAGAACTACTGCTCATCGGGAAGTATACTCTGCCTTCTTGTGGAATAAAACTTATGACATTGAACTTGATAAAAGCCATCATTTTCACAAGCTCAAATAAAATAAGTCTTATCTGTCTCCCCTCCCACTGCTAAATATTCACGTATGTGGAGGATACCAAACTGGAAAGAAGGCATCGTAGGCTTTAGGCTAAAATAAATCAGGGCTAACCAGGGTAATCCAATTTGTTATAGAAACAGTGAATTGCGCAACTTTAACTTAGATGTTCTAAAGAAACTCTATCATGCTTTTTATTCATTTCTGGACAATTGTTTAACCACTGCTTCATTCTTTCTGGGAAGGTGAGAAGGTAATAGGGTCTTGAGAAAAACCAGAATAGCCAGACTCTGTTAATTTAGTTCAGGTAATCAGGTGTTAGGTTAATTAGAATTAATTAGTATTAGGTTCCGAGTAGGTGGGTAGGTACAGCTCTTACACACTCTGCCTAAAACATCACAGTGGGAAGTTGTGTGTTTGGGGGGCCGTGGGGGAGGGAGGGCCCTGTCCTGAAATTGACCAGGTATGCCTGATCAGGACTAACTTGACTGGTCCCTCTACTTTAGGGATGCTGCGAATATATTTCCCTGCCCAAAGTAAATGTTATCCAGGTGTCACGGTGCCTGACATTCCACTTCTAAAGATTCATTCCTTTGGCTTTCTCCCCTTCCTTTCAAGTGGAAATTCTCTTGGTTTGTACAAAACACAAAAACTAATGCATGCAGGCAAACACACTAAGGTAGTCATCAGCTTTGTTTTCCAATGGCGAAAAGGGACTAGCAGAACTGAAAGAGCCTTGGAGTTTCATCAGTGGGAATGATGGGGAGGTTCGCTAAGGAGGTCTGGGGAAAGCACCGAGAGAGGAGGGCAGGGCAGACAGACACACACTTTGCCCACTTGGGGATTTTGAACGGGGCTGAGTCTGCCCACTCAGTACTGACTCAAAGCAAAACACAACCCACGACATACCTTCAAGAGTTGCTTTAATCTCTTGCACAATTTCCATAGTTGAACTGGCCAGGACTTCTAGAGTAGAGAAGGGTGGTTAGCTCTGCAACTAGAGTGTGAGTGTAAATCATGACATTTATTTGGACCCAGAGGCTAGATCATTAATGTTCGAGGAGCACCTTTCAAAACTCAAATGCGGAGAACAGAAAACGGTGTCAGTCTTTTATACCACTTCTCCCTTTTTGAGGCAAGTTAGAGAGCTTGAGTCATGAAGCATTAAAAGATCATTTTGTTTCCACATTCCATTTCCTTCCTTTCACTTAGGAGAAAACTTTCCAGGCCAAAGACCGTTTGAGGTGGCCGTGGTCCCTCCATTTTCCACTCACCAGTCCCTCATTTCTGCCGGACCTGCATTTCAGTCGACCGTGTCTTGGGAGGGAAATGATTCTAGTGACCTCACTTTAGGGAGACAGGAACCTCTGGCATCCTCTCAAACTGCCCGGCTGTGCTACACAAGCCCGGCGCTTTGCTTTGGTGCAGGAAAGTAATGCAGTAGGTCACCGCTCAAGCGTCTTGGCGAAGCTGTTAAACGCGTGGGGACCGCTAACCACTGTTGTTGGCACAGAGACTGGGCACTTGCCTCTCACCTTCAGAATCCGGCCCTGATCAAATTCAGCTAGCAGGTGGGGTCCTGGTTCGTGAGAAGGGTACAGAGCCCGAGGATGTGCTGGCATTTCTCCCTCATCGTGCGTTCGGGGACACAGAAGGGTGTTCTGGCCAAAGTAGCCAGTTATTGGTCCCCCGGATAACTCTAGACTGAGACACCTGACTTGACTCTGTGAGTGAGTGGGAGGCTGTGCTCCCTGAGTGTTTTTGCCTCTCGGTTTTCATGTCACTACATGAACCTTCAGCCCACAGAGTGCTGCTATCTAATCAGGTGCATCAGTCCGTGGTGGAGACGAGAGGGGAGGAACGCCCCTCAGACTCAGATTCTGCACAAACCAACTCAGCCTTGTTAGCAAAGGCAGGGGAGAGCACCCGAGGCTGCTCGGATCAGATCTCTCCCCAGCAATCTGCTGGGCGGTGCAAATGGGTGAGCTTTTATGGCAAGATAAGCAACGCCGGGCTCCACTTTGGTATGCTAAATAAAATTAAAATGTCAATATTTACACATGACCTTCAAGGCTCTTACACTCTTGCTTTCTGAGGATTCCGTACAGACTGCGCTGTCTTTAGTCCGTTACCAACAGCTTGGAAATTCAGTTAGAGGACATAACCCAAATGTTCTCCAAATGTTGCTTCCAAATGGTCATCTTTGAAAAGTGCAGTTTGAAGGCGTGCACCCTCTCTGCACCGAGAGGGAGCTGTCACTCTGCTTGCCCAACTGCAGGGGAATTATCCAAAGACTAAAACCACCGATGATAAAGACAGTGCGGTGCAGCAGACTTTAATTTGTTGATAAGTAAAGCACAAGAGGCCTTTTTACATGCTTCTGGAAGCTTCACTATTGTGTATTGCACATTCTGCCCCTGCTTGTGTGCTGACACAAATAAACACGATCATAACGGTTGAAATGTAGTTAGAAACACAACTGAGAACATCTGTATTGTAAGCAGAAATAAATGAGAAATACTGAAGTGTTTTGTAGCTGTGAAAACGAAGAAATAAAAAAATAACCCACAGTACCTGGATTAAGCGGTTATAAATAATGTATAAAGCAAAAATCTCATTACCCCCTGTGTAAACTCCCCCCTAATGAAATATATTTTATGAATGTAGTAACACTGTAATAACCAAAGCATTTGTTTTTCCCCACAAACTTTCCACTTCATAACTGTGGGATTGTTTGGATTTACAAGTTGGGGACGAAACATCACAGAATTTACCGGGTTGGGTTTCTTCCTTGTGACCTTCAGCTCCGGGACTACTGCGCCCCTTCACACTCCGCCACATATCAGAACGCCGCTTTGCACAGGCAAAGTTTCCCCTAAACGCCGTCACATGAAAGCCAACGGAAGTGAACACAAACCTCCCACAGACCTGGAGGCAAAGGCACTGAGGCTGCTGGCGTGCAAAAACCATGCGGAAGGCAGGTGAATTTTACTTGTGCAGGTCAGCAACACCTGCCGCGGCTCTGGGGGCCCACGCCGAATCCAGGCTGCCGGGGATAGAATCCATCATGGTGCTGATGTCACCGTAAGTAAAGTGACAACTGTCGGGTTAGTGAGCTCTGTCCAGCGGAGCTCTGGGGCCATTCCAGGGGTGGCCAGAATGTTCCACTGGGCACCATCCTTAGCATTTCCAGGAACCAGAAAGAAAGCAGTTCTCTGCCTGGCCCTCTCACTCCTGCCTGCTGCAACTCTTCCCTGTAAGGTTTCTTGTTTGTTTGTTTGTTTTTAAAATCATAAACCCGTGGTCAGGCTCTGGAACATCATGGATCTCAGTAGCACGCTGAAGGGTCAAGCATGACTCTGGAGTCCCGTTATTTATGAAACCCTGTGCTCCTGGGCTAGGCAAGGTGAGCCCCATATCTTTAAGATATCCTAGGGCAAGAAGTAAAGCATGGAGAGCTGGCTCAATATATTCTTTGTATAATGGGAGCTACTGTAAGCCTAACTGTGTCCTACCTCAAATACCTACTGATTCCTCTGAGCTTCTAATTAATGAATTAATGTATTTTCTATCTGGCTCTCCTTATGCCCTTGGAATGTTTCCTAAGTGAATCACAGATATCCATACAGATAACTGCCTGAATCTAGCCTGATGCTTGAGCAGGTGAAGCTCATACCTGCATGACTTTTATCCATGTTCTATTTCTGCCCAACCTCATTGGGACGGCAGTGGGGGCCAGTGGCTAAGCAGAATAGACCCCATTAGATTCCCTTCTAGTATGATGTCATGCGTGGACTCGTTTTTGGAGTCATAGTCAAAAACTTGAAATTTCTCCTCACTTTGGTATGCAGCTATGGCATAGTGAAGGAAATTATTGGATGCTGAGTCAAAAGATATGCTCTTAAGTCCCATCTTCCCTCTCACTACCTGAGTGATGTTGGATCAGTCCATTTCTGAGCCGCAGTTACCTCGAAAACGGGATTAACACTAACTCATACTTTTTTTAGTGAGACTCAATAAGGTAATGCAAATAAGAGACTTTAGACCGTTTAAAGTGATATTATATAGCAAAATACCAGAGGCTTCCAAATGGTCAAAGGGTGGAAGGTTGCTCTTTGGAGCTTCTCTCTTAAGGGCACTAATTCTGTTTGTGGGGTCTCCGCCCTCTTGAGCTAATCACCTCCCAAAGGCCCCACCTCCTAATACCATCACCTTATAGGTTAGGATATCCACATATGAATTTTGGGGGGACACAAACATTCAGACCATAACATCATTATTAAAAAGAAATGTTTATCCTACCTACATTACAATGCGGTTTGATGATCAAATTAAATCAAATCTGTGAGGAGGGGCTTTGAAAAGTGTAAAGAGCTACACAGTGCAAAGTGCGTCACTATGTTGTGAATGGAACGTCGTAGGTCAGCTGGATTAGCTGTGGTCCCTAGCTCCGAGTCTGCATGTGCCAGAGCAACAGTCTTGTAGACCGAAAAGGAGCTGCAGGGCCTGGAGTTGCTTTATCAAACTCTATCATGAGCCCCGCCATTAATTGTTTGGGATCTTTGTTTCATTTCTTTTACTTTGAACATGAAGAGAAAACTGTCCCCTCCTAATATAGTTGTTGGGGAAACATAATTGAAATGAGTTCCAAAGACAGCTTGAAGAACAAAGTTATGTGAAGGACATAAATTGTGCATGGACTCTTCCAGCAACGAATAGGCACATCTCCACATACCCCTAGGATCTCAAGCTGATAATGTAACAACAAGAACCTATTGAATCAGGACAAGGTGATGGTTCTGCTCGTGTGACAATCTAGGTCTCCGAGTCTGGTATGCGGGCAGGGTGTGAAGAGCAGATTGCATTTTTGAAAGAAAGGTTAAGCTTGAATGTTTTGGACAGGAGGTGGTTAGATGCATTTTTAAAAAGTCCTTGAATTTACCTGATGAATTTTGTGTCCTTGTGATGTTTGTAACCCATTCCAGGTTATGAATAAATTTAGCAACACAAAAGAGGTCATTGAAAAATCTCTCTGCTCAGATGCTCCATTTCCTCTGAAGCCCCCCCTCCAGCTTTCTCCTCTTCTTCACTAATTTGGCTGCCTTCCAGGCTGCCCTTCTGATCATCGTGAGTTTAAGATTAGTGGTATGTGGTTTTAGAAATGTTTTGAAACTTTTATAGGAGAGTTGTGGAAAGGTGGAGGTGTCCAGAAAAACCCTGAATAGAAGTTAATTAATTTTATTTATTTAGTTAGTTAGTTTTGGCTGTCAAACAACCTTTTATTTTGAACTAAGTTTAGACTTAAGAAATGTTGAAAAAATACTATAACAGAGTGTTCCTTCCTATCCTTCACTCTGCTTATGTTAACAAGTCTCATCTCCATATTATAATGATCAAGAATAGGAAATTAGCATTAGTACAATATTATTAACTAAACTACAGACCTGATTAGAAATTCACCAATTTTCCTTCAAATCTCATTTTTTGGTTCCGGGATCTGATCCAAGACCCCACATTGCATCTTACCTCCAATCTGTGACAGGTCATCAGTCTTTGCTTGTCCTTCATGACTTTGGTACTTTTTGAAGAGTAACGAACGGTGAGTAATTTTGTGGAATACCCTTTAATTTAGGTTTATCTAATAATGCTTTCTCACAAATGCAGTTTTGGCAAGAATACCACAGAAGTGATACTATGTCTCTTTTCAGCACATTAGATCAAGAGATTGATGATGCTATATGTCTTATTACTGGTGGTATTTACCTTGATCCCTTGGTTAGGCTGGTGTCTCCTGGTCTCTCCACTATAAAGTTACTATCTTTCCCTTTGTATTGTAAGTATTTTGAGGGAGATACTTCAAGTTTATGCAACTCCTGTTTATTTGTGTTGAACTTCTTTTGCATAAAGGGGCAGACACCTGTGTATTTTCTTATATCTAAGTTCTGACACAAAGGATCATATACGCTTAGATACTCTTTGGAGTGTTAAAGAACAAAGATCCAACTGAATGAATTTAAAGATCTAATTGGCTTTATTCAACGATTCAGGAACCAGGCAGCATCCCCTCTAGCAAGTAGAAAGGAGCTCCCAGGAGTTGTACAAACTGGAAGAAGGTTTTTATAGGAAGAAGGAGGGTGATACAAGGAAGTTAAAAGAGTGGATTATTTCAGGCAAGGTTACTTTCCCTTAGGGGAAGGCAGGGGGTCTCATCATGCAGATTACCTCACTAGTGCTGATCAGGGAAATTCCAGAGTGATTGGTTTAAAATTCCACTCCTGGGAGAGGTTGAAACAGCAATTAGGTTTGTTAACCTTAAAATTAAAACTGCCGGTTATTCTACCAACAAAAATGGGTTTGTTTGGGAATAGCAGAGTATTGTTATCGAAGACAAGCAAGCTATGGCAAAACCATAGGCAAGTCCAACCAGCAAAAGAAAGGAATATCATTTTATAGAGAAGAAGGAGGAAGTTGGGAGTTGTTTTGAGTAGAAGTCCATGGAGAGAAGCAAGTGTTAAGGATGATGACAGTCTCTCATTGGCTGAGATGCAGGGGTGGTCTATTTCCTATAGAAGATGCAATGCTCATCTTTTCCTATTGGGGCCCATTACTGACAATTCTTCCTGTAATTGGCATTGAATGGTATGGCTCCCCCTTCCAGCCTCCCCTTCTAACATCCTGAGTCCACCTTAGTGAGGTTTTCCTTTATTAATTTTCACAGGTTCGGTATGAAGTCTTGATGGCGCTTAGCAAAAGTGACTCTATTTTGGGCCTGTTGTTTCTTTTAAACAGGGGTTTTGCTTTTTTTCACTTAATAATGAATGTCATGGTTTTTCTCATTCTTTTATACAGTTGTATAGTACTCTGCTGTGTGGGTCTACCAATTTATTCAAGCACTCTCCTACATATGGGCATTTAAGTGCTTTGCAATTATAAACAGTGCAGCAATGAATACATTTGTGCATATATATTTTCATATTACTGGAGATATATCTCCTAGAAGTGGGCTTGCTAGGTCAAAAATAAAATGTATATTCAATTTTGTTAGATGTTGCCAAATATCCCCGCAGGAGGTTTGTACCAATTTGCATTCCCACTGGGAATGTATGCAAGTGCCTGTTTCCCCGTAGCTTCACCAAGGAGCTTTACTCATAGAAAGTACTCTGATGTTTTTAGTTTTGCCAATTTGAGAGGTGAGAAATGGATTTCTTTAATTATGAGTGAGTTTGAGCATTTTCCCCTATGTTTGAGGGCCATTTTTAATCTCTCTTTTTTCAGTGAATTATCTGTTTATGTCTTTCCCTCATTTTTCTATCAGGGTTTTAGTCCTTTGTCCCTCAATTTTTAAGATTTCTTTATATATGGGGAATATAGCCCTTTTTCTCTAGTATATGTTAAAATATTGTCTCCCCATTTGTCTGTTGTCCTTTTACTTTGTTTATAGTGTTTTTGTCATGCAAAAGATTTAATTTGTATGCAGTCAAATTTATCAATTTTTGTTATATCTGTATTTTAAATTATATTTAGAAGGCCTTTTTCTTACCATGGTTAAAGAATAATTTGGCTATGTTTTTCTCTGTACTGTGTGGTTTCAATTTTTACATTTAGATTCCTAATCTACTTGGAGTTTATTCTACTGTATGATGTGAGATATGGATTTAATTTTATCTCTTTCCGAATGACTACCTAGTTGTTCCAGAGCTATTTATTAAAAAATTCATCTTTACCCCAGTGATTTGAGATGCCACTTTTCCCATATACTAAATTTCCATTTATATTTGGGTCTAATTCTGGACTATTCTATTCCTTTAGTCTGTTTGTCTATTTTTCTGTTCATAGTCCTGCACACACTGTTTTAATTATCAGGGTTTTATAGAGTGTTTTATTTTCTGGTACCACACACATTTTTTCTTTTTCAGTGTTTTTCTACCAATCTTGCAATTTTTTTCCCCATATGAACTTTAGTAGCAAATTGTCTAACTCCAGAACATAGCTTGCTGGTATTTTATTGTAATTGTAGCAAATTTATAAATTAACTTAGGGAGAACTGATATTTTTATAATGCTATATAATCCTATCCAAGAACATGGGATGTCTTTCCATTTACTTTGAACTTTATTAGTATCTTTCAGGAGTGCTTAAAAATTTTTCCTTATACAGGCTTGCACATTTCTTGTTAAATTTCTTTGTAAGTATTTAAGTACTTACTACAGTTTGAGGCTGTTGTAAATGGGGTTTTCTGTCATTATATCCCCTATTTATTGTTTGTTTGTATAAAGGCTATTGATTTTTATGCGTTAATTTTACATCCTATTACTTCAATAAATTCTTTTCTTGTTTGAGTTAGTTTTAGTATGATTATCTGGAGTTTTCCAGGTATATTGTCATATCTGCAAATATAGTTTTTTTTTTTTTTCTTTAATTATTCTTATGCCTCTAACTGATTTCTCTTGTCCAATTGCATTGGCTAATTCAGTAGTAACAGACATAGTGGACATTTGTAGCTTGTTCTTGATCATAATGGAAATGGCTCAAATGTTTCTCTATTAAATAAGATACTGGCTTTAGGAGTAATCATTGTGTTGAGAAAGTGTGCATTAATTCTATGTACTGGAGTAGTTTTACCATGAGTGTATGTTAAATGTTGTCAGTTGCTTTCTCAATGTCTCAATGGAAATAGTTATATTATCTTTCCCTTTAAGGCTCATTGCTGTGTGTAGTAGGCTGAATAATGGCCATCAGGCCCTACACCCCCAGAATCTGTAAATGTTATTGTCACCAGGTAGACCCCAAGACCTGACCTCTGCCATCCACTTGCTTGTACTCACTGACTTTTGTTTCACATTTTTGCTTAAGCTCTTCCTTCCAGCTTATCTCTTAACTCAGGGAAATGGAAAGTGAAACCACCCCTCCAGTGATAACAACTGCCCTGCCAGGACAAGACCTCCAGCCAGCCCAGACCACCCAGACCAGTTTGGACTTAACCCCTGAATCAAACCTGCGCAGATGGACCGTGGAGTGACCCCTAGAATGATGGAAAACTACCCTTACCTCATTATCATACTAAAATCTCCGCCCAAGGAGATGGACAAGCCTCATTTACATAACACACAGTGTGTGTATTGGCATGTTTCCCTAAGGTGTATGCGTGACCTCTACATTATGATGACAGGACTTCCCGTTCTAAATATTCATCCTAACCCTAAATGAAGGGAACCCATCCACCCTTGCCTGGAGAGTCATGGCTTTGGAAGCAACTCCTGATGATCTTATTTGTTGCAAGTCAAGTATGCTTTGTGCCACAACTCAACCTGGCACAGTTTCTGACTCACCAAGGAGTGAACTCACATTAGTTTGGTCACATTATCTCCTATGATGAAGCTTTTGCAGGTGTGATTAAATTAAGGCTCTTCAGATGAGGGAATTATCTTAGAGATATTATATTCAATACTGGGTTATCCACATGGGCCCTGAAGGCATTAAGCATGTGGTTATAAGAGAGAGGTAGACTGGGATTAGACACATTCCCAGAGGAGAAGGTGATGGGGAGATAGGAGGATGGATTGCAGTGATGCCACAAGCCAAGGAAAGCTGGCAGCCACCAGGAGCCAGAGGAAGCAAGGAATAGATTCTCTAAGAGCCCGTAGGAAGAACGTGACCCTCCCAACGCTTTGATTTCAGACTCTTCACCTCCAGTTTAAATTCCTGTTTGAAGCCATAGAGTTTGTGAACATTTCTAAGACTGGCCATAAAAAAACAGGTGGAGATTTTGGTACTGGGAAGTGAGGTGTGGATGTAACAAATACCTAAAAATGTGGACGTGACTTTAAAATTGGATAATGGCTAGAGGCTAGAAGAATTTTGAGGTACATGATCGGAAAAGCCTGGGTTGCTAACCAATGTTAGTAGAAATATAAATTTTAAAGGTGCTTTTGATGAGGATCCAGAAGGAAATGAGGAGTCTGTTATTAGACACTGGGAGAGAGATGATCTTTGTTATACAGTGGTAGAAAAGGTAGCCAAACTGTGTCCTACAGTTGCGTGTAAAGCAGAATTTGTAAATAAAGAAGCTGGATATTTAGCTAAGGAAATTTCCAAGCGAGGTATTGAAAGTGTGGCCTGGTCTCTTCTTGTTGCTTATAGTAAAATGACACAGGAAAGAGATAAATTGAAAAGAGAATTGTCAAGTGAAAAAGGAACCAGCACTTGATGATTTGGGAAGCCTATCTAGATTGCAAAGGAAGCCCAAATGAGGGGATTTAGGAATTTAGGACATTAGGAGTGTTTGCTCTGGAGAGAAGGCCAGGGGTGTGGCTGGACAACCTTTGGTTAGTGTCAAAGAGATGTAAGCATGTTGGATCATGTTTGCTAATCCAGACGGTTCCCCCATGTAGGATGGTTCGACTTGCAGTTTTTCAACTTTATCATGGTGCCAAAATGATATGCATTCAGAGGAATCGCACTTCGAATTTAGATCTTTCCCTGGACTAGAGATACGCCGTGCCATCCTCTCTTGTGATGCTGGGCAGAGGCAAGGACTGGGGCCACAGCTTCCAGTCAACCATGCAATCAGGAGGGTAAACAGCTGACACAATGACCATGGTGAACCACACAACCATTCTGTTTTTTACTTTCTATACAGTATTCAATAAATTACATCCAAGATTCAACACTTGATTATGAAATGGGCTTTATGGGAGATGATTTGGCCCAAGTGTAGGCTAATGTAAGTGATCTGAACACATTTAAGGTGGGCTAGGCTAAGCTTTGATATTCAGTAGGTTAGGAGTACTAAATGCATTTCTGACTTCAGGTATTTTCAACTTATGATGGTTTGATCAGGATGTAACCCCATCAAGTCGAGGAAGATCTGTATTTTGTTTAGAATTTTTGCACTGATATTTGTGAATGTTGAGCACTGTGGGTTTCTTTGTATTTTCTTTATTTGTTTAGATAGGAGTATTTGCACCGTAAAAAGGATTAAAAAGTCTTCTCTCATTTTCAGTGTTCCAAAGCAATTTATAGAGCACTGGGACTAGCTAGTATTCGAGGGTTTGGTACAATGCCTTGTGAAATCAGCTGTGCCTGGTGATTTTTTTGTGGGGAACTCCTTAATAACTGTACTTCTCATATGGAAATTGCTGTTTAAGCTTTTAACCCTACTGAGATCAATAGGTATTTCCCTAGGAAGTTACCCATCTCATCTAGGTTTTCTGAATTTATTTGCACAGAGGTTTTTAACTAAGTCTCATGATTTAAAAAAAAAAAATTTCTGAAAAAAATTCTGTTTCAGTGATTATTTCCCTCTTTTCATTTCATTTCTTTTTTTTTTTTCCCCTTGTACTTTTGTACATTTTCCCTTTTGAGGGAGATTAGGTTAGTTAGTGGTTTACCTATTTTTAAAATTTTTTTTCCTCCAGATCAGGATTTTGATCCTTTACCATCCACTGAATGCCTACATGGTAATGTAGGCATATCCACTTTTCTACCACTTCTCCTATTTTTTAGCTGCAGTATTTCTACTTTGTCACAATATACAACAGCTGTATGGTAGCCTTCACTCCCACCCCCACCTTTTTTTAGTATTATATGCACATTTATATGTTTTAAAATGCTCCATATCTGTCCTTTTATTGAAGTTCTCCCAGGCATGATTTGGTTGGAAGAAGCTTATTCTTTAGTAGATTCTTCACGGACAGTTCATAGGTCTAACATTCCATAAGTTCCTGTATATTGAAAATTATATGATATATTAGATATATCCTAATGTTAATTGATGTAGTCAAGGACTTCTTGACTGTATATAAAATCCTTTTTTCACAATTTCTTTCATTGAACTCTTAAACAATGTTACTCTGCCATTGCCTTCTTTGTACATTGGTTTTCAAAACTGATGTCAGTCGGGGCACCTGGCTCAGTTGGTTAAGTGTCTGACTCTTGATTTTGGCTCAGGTCATGATCTCAGGGTGGTGAAATCAAGCCCTGCCTTGGGCTCTGTGCTCAGTGAGGAGTCTGCCTGAAGAGTCTCTCTATCCCTCTGCCCCTCCCGCTTGTGCTTTCGCAAATAAATAAATAAATAAATAATCTTTAAAGAAAAATTTAAAAATAAAATAAAAACTGATACCAGTCGAACTCTTCTACTGTTGTTAATTTTGCAGAAAAGAGTGTTTTGCAAAAATTAGTTGTTTTTTTTTTGCCTGGAGGTCTTGAAGATTATATCTTTGTCTTTGAGATCTAATGTTTTTACTAGAATTTGACTCTGTTTTGATCATTCTGGGTTAATTTTCCCAGTTACCTAGAAGCCTTTTCAAAGTGGGGTTTCAGGTCTTTTTCTATCTCTGGGAAAATTTCTTGGATTATCATTTTAAACAGTAGTTGTGTTTCATTTGTTTGCTCTTTTTGTTCTTTAGGGACTCCAATAATACAAATATTACTCCTTCTTTGCCTGTTTTCTATTGCCACTATTTTTCTCTGATCCATTTTATATCCTCCTTTGTGTCATTTTCATGCTTTTGGATGTTTTCCTGCCTTTCTTTGATGCCCCTTATTAAATTTTCATTCAATTCTCTTTTCTCTTGGGCATTTTATAATTTCTTCTTTATTTCTGAGATAATACCATCTTTTTTCTTCCATTTTTTTTCCTTGAGTTCAATCAACTATTTTTTTAAATTTCTCTCTGCCTTTTTTTTAATTCTTTTGTCCATTTCTGTTCCTAGTGTTTGAATTTCTAATTTGAAGTGGTTTTTCATATCCTCAAATGCTTGTTAGGATATATTTAATTCGGTATTGAGCGTAAACTTAAAGTTTCCTTCTGCTTCATGTTTTTTTGGGGAGAGGTTGGCTTTTCCTCAGTTGATTTGTGTGAAAATTCATTCTGCAATAGTCCTTTTTGGAGTTTATTGTTCTGTCTTTCATTTTCACGATACTGGAATGTTTTTCATGGTTCCTAGTTACATGACATTCTTTACTGTCTAGTAAAATTCAGGTACTTTGGCAGGTTTTTGTTTGTTTTGGTGGTGGGGGAGGGATTATGAGTTCACTAATTTTGTTGATCTATTTTTTTTTTCTTGCAGGACTCTACATTTTTCTTCTTTTCTGCTTCACTACCTAAATTGCTAAAAGATACTTCTCTCTTCTTCTTCTTCTTCTTCTTCCTTCTTCTTTCCTCCTAGAAGCTGTATGTTTGAGACAGTCCCTTTAAATCACACTTGCTCATTTCAACTGTGTCTATCCCTTTAAATTGTGTGTCTGGCCCTTTTAGTAGCTGCCTACCTTTGTAAAAGGCACATACTTTTAAATCCCCTTCCTAAAGTCCTGCTCTATTTAATCTTTCTGGTGCACTCTCCAACTTTCCCTAAGGTCCTCTTGCCTACCCCTCCTCTGGATTCCTAGCAGTTTTTATTGGTCTGCCTTTGCTTATAGCCCAGCTCTCTGGTGGGAAAAGAAAGGGGCAGAAGGGCATGGGATTTGTTTCTTTTTCTCTTTTTACTCACAATTTTTTTTTTAAGCACTTTCAGCACTCAGCATTTTCTTCAAGTAGTATTGAGAGTGTGATTTTGCATAGAGATTTTATAGTTTTGAATTTATTTTATATTGTTTGGTGGAGGGAAGGGTTGGGAGGTTACTTACTAAACAGCTGTCATTGTTTTCAGCTACTCGAAAGTCCTCAAAGAATGTATGCTTGCATGTTAAAAGAGTAAACTCATCTTTGCCAGTGGTTTAACTTACCACCCATATCACTAATGACTCCGATTTTAGATTTTGAAACTAGACTTTTTCATAAGTTTCGGGTCCATGTATCCAACTATAATCCTACAACCTCAAATTCACCAAATTCAAAACTCAACAATTTCCCTCCCCCACAATATTGATCTCACCTCTCCCCTCACACACATTCTGTTTCTTGTTGAAAAGTAGCATTCTCCATTTGGAGACTCAAGCCAGAAATTATGGAGTCATTGGGAGTCATCTAGCTCCCTTGCCTATGCATCCCATTGGTACTTAATAAATGGCTATTGGATGAAGGTCCTTACAATTTCTGGAAGAAGATGAAAAAGAAACACTTCTGTCCCTGGACAACACCAGGCATAAGCCTGGGTGGGGTGTCTTTGCTACTCAGGCGTAGATCTTGCTAGTGGTGGGAATAACAGCACAGAATGCTTATAATTTAATAAAGAGTTTATAGGCATTGTAAACTTCTTATTAGAGTCCAAGATCTTGGAGGCAGGGACAATGTCTTATTCATTTGAGAATCTTTTACAGTACTTGGCAGAAAGCTTAATAAAGGTCATTAGGGATATTTTAAATAAATGAATGATAAAATGAATGGATGACCATTATATCATCTGTGATAATAGTATACATCTCCTAATGCAAAGAAAAAGTGATCTGAAGGATCACTCAACTTAAGCAAGTCAACTTAAAATCCTGCAAGCATTAGGGATGATACAAAAATGAATGACATGGACACTCAGGAACGTAGGCAAAATGTGAAATCTAAAGGAAGCTTCTGACCCATTCTTTGTGTGTGCTTTTGGCATCTGGTGAAGCCTATTGACTCTCTCAGAATAATGATTTAATATGCATAACATAAAATACATAGAATTACAAAAGAAACCAATTACATAAATATAATTACCGAAGTATTAAAAAACACACAAATGTGTGATATAGTAATATATGTGCTTCTTTATTAATGTAGCAAATAACAATATCTAGCTGCCAGACCAATAACTATCATATTTTCAAGTATAGGTGAATAGAAGCAATTTTTCAACATATCTTCAACCACTGTAATGTGATATGAAAACATCTGCGATATCTGGGGCCCCCCCCGGGGGGCTCAGGTGGTTAAGCATCCGACTCTTGATTTCGACTCAGGTCATGATCTCAGGGTTGTGAGATCGAGCCCCATGTTGGGCTCCATGCTCAGTGGGGCGTCTGCTTGAGATTCTCGCTCCCCCTGCCTCTCTGCCCCCCCACTACTCTCTCTCTCTCTCTCTAAATAAATAAATCTTAAAAAAAAACAAAAATAAAAACACAATCTGTGATTTCTGTTGGTGACACACTTAAGCACTGTTAATACCACGGTAGTTTCTTGCCTATATTCATAATTGACTAAAATGCTAAATTTTAGTGAGACATTAGTAAAAGTAAAGATGCAATTTTTTCCCCATCTGAGTTCATAGCTTTCTGAATTCTAGACACACACCTGCATCCATGAACTCCAGGTTAAGAACCCCTGGTTTGGAAGGAGCAGGTGCTACTCAGCTCTGACTAGAGGCATGCAGAACTGGGAGCCCCGTGGCCTGTGGGGGCTGTTTTTTGTGACCTCTGAACTAAGCCCCAGTGAAATTATGGGCCCATCATCCATATTCCCTCTATAAGAGTTGCCCTTGTGGGGAGAAAAGAAAAAAGATTGGAATGTGACAGCTAAGCTGTTCTTTTACGGGCAAAAAGGTCTGTTTTGCCTAAGACAAAATAGACTTGCTTTTTACAGAGTTAAAGATGATGTCCCTGAGACATTCTCTGTAAATGCCGGTCCGCGGGCTCTCTCGTGGCTCTCTCGTGGCTCTCTGGGCCATGTCAGAGGAGAGTGTGGAAAGTGATAGGACCTGGAAAACAAATTCTACAACTTGTAGATAATAAACGAGAATGGTGGGGACTTCCCACTGGCTGATAGAAAGAAAATGTCACAAACACGAAAACATAATAAAGCTGGGTTTGAGTCCTTGGTGCCGTCCCTTCATGATTAATGATTGGTCTCAAATAGGATGGGTAAAGGAAAGTGAAGTTCCTCTTGAAGTAGCTTTAAAAATGCCACAGCTTAAAAAAATTATTGTAACATCAATTTAAGAAAAAAAAAACTTGCTAAAATGTAAAGGTCAAGAAAGATTTGGGTGTTTTTAAATGCTGTCTTGAAGAAATTCTTATAAAGGTTAAGGTGTCATGTAGTTTCAGAGTTATGGGCATAGGAGGGGGTCTGGACCAAAGCAGCGCTGCCTCCGGGCCCTTGGTGACTGTGACCCATGCTGATAGTGGGCAGTAGGCAACAGTGTCGCTGTGTCAGTGGGGAGAAGCAGGTACCGCTCTCTTAGAACCTGGAAGCTGTGGGAACACTTCCCTTCCAGAGCTCTGTTCTGACGACGTGCAGGCCTTAAGGTGACCTGCCCCAAACCCCAAGCAGTGGTACTCGGAACAGCACGTACAGCCCCCAAGGTGAGGGGATTCTGAGCTCCTGCTGTCTCTCTTGCCTTCTCTCCCTCTGCCCTGAACTCCTGAATCCTTCAGCAGGAAGTTTCCACAGAGGGCCAGCCTGGGTTTTAGATTTATGGGATCTGGGAGAGTCTCCTGACATCCACGTATAGAGTGTTCTGTGAACACGGCAGAGGTTTCCATGACTTCACATCTAAGTGGTCTGGGAATAGCTGTCCATGTGGTCTCAGGTGTTCGAGTCACTAGCTAACAGACCCCTAAGGGACATCTCCTGGTCATGGCAAGCCTCCCCTGGGAAAGCAGAATAGAGTGCCTGTACACGAGGGCATCTGAGCAGGACCACACCTCAGGAACTGGGCGGGGGGGTGGGGGGGTGGGGGGTCACCTGGTCTTTGGAGACCAGTGGTTCTCAACCCTATGAACCTAATACTCCAATCACCTGGAAGTTATCCAGTTACACCTCTCCATGTCGTTTGTGGAGAAGCAGCTTTGGCATTACTTGGGAGCCTGTTAGAAGTGCCGAACCTCAGACCTCACTTAGACTTACTGAACCGAAAGCTGCATTTTAATAAGATGGCCCAGTGATGCATATACCCACTAAGAAACGCTGCTTGCTCAAGACATAGCTTTTGCATAAGTGCGTGCACCCCCAGAGGTCAGCTCCCCCATTGGGAATCTCTGTTCAATGGTAAGAGTAGGCCATAGCCCTCTGCCCTCTGAGGAAAAGGATGGAAAATACAATTGTAGAGAGTTCTAATCTGTCTTGCCAACATCTATGAAAAGAAACAAGAGCTTGACATTACCCCCTCACTATGGGCAGTTATCTTAGTCAGCTTGACCTGGATGATGTGGGGGCCTTTGAAGTGCGAGCCAAGTCATCTGACCCCTCACACCACCTCTCCACACAAGGTTCTAAGGGACATTAATTGATCATACGAGGGAGGACTGGGCTTTTAGGTAGGGTGCTAGATCTTTGCATCATTTGCGGAGTATCAGGGAATGATTTTCAAAATGTAATCTGAGTGTCTTTCTTAACAGTCTGGAATCAAAGAGTCAACCAACCATTTATGTTAACTTGGAGTTTCTTGTTAAATACGCAAGCCTCACTGTCACAGCTCGGACCACTTCCCTAGTGTGGGTGACGTGCTTTCCCCGTTCTTCACCTGAGGGGGCTGTACCAAACTCTCTACCAAAGCCAGCTTCACTAACAGGATACTTCCTACTTATTACTGCTGCTGCTTCTTTCTGATTGTACTGATTTTCTATTTCGAAAATTCATTTAGCACTGGAAATATACTCTTTTGCTGTTTCATGTAGCTTGTCTTTCCAACTAGATTTATTTTTTCTTTAAAGATTTTATTTATTTGACAGAGAGAGACACAGAGAGAGAGGGAACACAAGCAGGGGGAGTGGGAGAGGGAGAAGCAGGCTCCCTGCGGAGCAGGGAGCCGGTTGCGGGGCTCAATCCCAGGACTCTGGGATCATGACCTGAGCTGAAGGCAGACGCTTAATGACTGAGCCACCCAGGCGCCCCTTTCCAACTAGATTTTTAAGCCGATCAAGGGCAGAGACATACCCTATTTCTTATATTTCAGACCCCAGCCCAGGATGCTATATCCAAGAGGGGTCTAATAAACTTAAAAATATATATATACTTTATATATATACACATATTTTATGTACATAAAACTATATAAATATATAAATATTTTATATATGAAATATATAAATATATGTAATATATGTTACATGTTGTATATGTGTGTGTGTGTGTGTATAAAGTATCATAATCAGATATTAATGGTTCTAGTGCCGGTGCTTTCCAGATGCTGGGCGTTTCACACATGTCAGCTCATGTGATCCTCACAGTTACCCTGGGCGGTTCCTGTGATCCCCATTCTAAGAGGAGAAGACCAAGGCTGAGACCACAGGGGACTTTGCAAAGTTATGTGGCCAATGTGGGGCCAGGCCAGATTTGAACTCAGATTTATCTGCCACGTTTCTCCCCTCCTCAGTAGTACTGTCATGGGGATAAGTTTTCCTTTGGCTGCTATTGAGAGCAGATCCATAAAGGCTCTGGGAGAAGAAAGCCTGGCTTGGTTGGGAGATGCAAGACCAGGTTCCCATGAGCCGTCATTAGGCGTATGATAGTGGGAAATTTGTATCTTTCTCTGTATCCCTGCTTTGCAATCTCTAGCACGGGGGGTGGTTATCCCTAACTCACTGGGTGACTGAAAAGTTCAGCACTCCAGTGGTTCAAGAAGAATCAAGGAAGGGAAAGGACACTGAATGTGAGCACCAACCTCAGGGCTAGTCCCTTCCCGCGGAGGGTGGTTCTCCACACAGCGACTCGAGCTGCAGCATCTGGCTCTTTCTCCTCTTGTTTCTGGTGTCTTACAGGAGTCCTGGGCGGCCCTCATAGCCTGAACGAGCCTGCAAAGGTCTAGCTCTCACCTTATGACATCAGAAAGAGCAGCTCTCCTCTTCACAGCACGCAGAAGCCAAAAACTGCTCATTTATGAACCTACTCACAAGGAAACAATTCAGGCTGAAGGGGCCTGGGGTTCTTTGACATTCACCACAAAAACCTTTGCTTTTGCAGGCATCCAAAAAACAAAACAAAACAAAGCAAAACACACGAAACAAAAACCTCATGACACCACGGATTCAGGAAGAAGTAGACCTAACGTGATTCTTCCCCAATCAATAGTCAATGAGGGACTTTAATTTGTGAACACAATTACCATGATTACTATGACCCCTATGGAGTCATTGCATTTTACTACTCATCCTGGGAACTGGATTTCCATATTTAGGAAGGAAAGTAAATGATATCAGGAATCTAGTGTAGCTATATAAAATTCTTTCCTGGATATGTAGTGCTTTTCTGAGAACCCTTTCTGACTGAATGATTCAATGTAATATCAAAATGTTTTACAGATGTATAATACAGCACCCCAATTAAAACAGTGCTAAGTGAAAGGGAACAAAGTTCAGGGGTCCCCCGTTTCTGTCAGAGCTGCCCTGACTCCACATGTGCCCTCTCGGAGCTGCCCATCGCGGCTGAGATTCTTGCATTTGAATGGTTCTCACCATTAGAGCAATTTATTTGGGTTAAGGCATTGTCTCTAGAAGGAACTTATTAAAAATACAGGTTACTTGGGCCTACTAACACAATTCCCACAATAACCATTATTCTAGCTGCATGAATTACTTTATCAGATTAATTAGCTGTCACCTATCAGACAATATGGCTCTGAGGAAATAAGGCATATTTTAATGGACATCATTGTCTGAAAAATATGAAGCAGTTCTAGAAGAGACAGCCCTGCTTGGGGGCCCTATGCTGGGG
The DNA here is from genome assembly GCF_004348235.1 of Phoca vitulina. Lineage (NCBI taxonomy): Eukaryota > Metazoa > Chordata > Mammalia > Carnivora > Phocidae > Phoca > Phoca vitulina. The sequence goes on along the minus strand of NW_022589705.1, from coordinate 29,416,148 downwards.
GTCTGGGAAGCTAGAAGACAGAGAAAGACACTGATTAAGAAGGGGATGCAGAGGAGAGAGAAGTGAGGGGAACATCAAAATCGAGCCTCTATCCTCTTCAGGTTTGCCTCTGGTTGCCCCATTCTTATTCTCTGTTGAAATGTTTTTAATACAAAGTGACCAAGATGATTTCTCTTTTGACCTAGGCCTCCAAAATATAGGTCCTACATATATCAAAATTAGAAATGAAGTGATTCTCGTGCCCATCCCTTCTGACCACGGTCACCCATAACTAGTTCTCCTCTCCTTTCTGGGCACACAGATCAGCAGCATTTCCTGCCCTCTGTGTCCAGATGGGCTCATGTCACTGAGGGCGGGGCACCAGAATGTGAGTGGCCATTAGACATTTCACATGGACTTCTCTCCTCTCTCTCTCTCTCTCCTCCCCTGAGTGGCTGAAAGGCAATAGCTAGAAGTCACAAGAGAGATGCAAGAAGGCCCTGGGTTACCACTTGGAGAAGAACAGCCTCGGGGTGTGTTGGACCAGGAACACCTACCTTGGGGACTTGCCATTAGTGAGAAATAAAACTGGATTGTGTGAAGACACTGAGATCTGGGTGTCTTTAATTATGTTTACCGTGACCGCTATAACTTTTACCGTCTATATTGATGTTTGTTATCACCAGCTTGCAGAATATTTAAATCTCCTGAGCAAACACGGCCTTTCAATTGATATTAAAAATAATATTATGCATATTAGCAGTTCCAGTTTGCTCGAGACTTTCTGTCAGGCACTAAGAGCTTTGCATTCCTATTTAATCCTTACAACCATCTTTTGAGGTGGATTTATTATGCCCATTTTATAGATGTGAAATGGACTCAGGAAGCCTATTAAAGAGCTTGCTTTAGGTCATACTGCTAATGAGCGGCGGCATTGTGACGGTGGGCCAAGTCGTTCAGTGCTCACACTGAACTCTTTGCCAGTGTGTGATTCTATTCTCACAGTTACTCAGGGGAAACAGGATTAGACCATGGAATGACACGGCAAGGGCACGCCAAGAACTGAGGAAAGGTCTTGGCCTTCAAGAGGAAAAAAAGGATCCTATCTCTCTGCCCACAAAATAGTTGAGAGAACATTTCCTTTACCTCCCTTCCACATCTCAAAAATATTGAGCTGATTTTCTGTGATTTCCTTTTTCTGCCCTCCATTGAAAGCCTTGATTATGCCCCAGTTTTCTGCAAAGAGAAAATTCTTGCTGCTGATTTTTAAATTCTGCAGATGAGGACGTTCTAACTAGGTTTCAACCTTGGGACTTTTATCTCCCCATTGATACATGCATATAACTCCATCAGGGGAATGCTTTTCTGTAGGGGAAACAACATTCTGTTTCTGTAGAGGCAAGACAGGGGAAAAGGTGGGTGCAATGTGCGGCAGAGACATGCAGCCTGAAGGGAGAGGAAAAAAAGAATGTAGCTAAGGAGATATAGTTTATTGGCCGTTCTTGCGGATAGGGAATGTGGAATTTCAAGTTTTCTGTTTTAAGCAGAGAAGGCAGAGTTTTGCCTGACTGATCCCTATCATGACTGTTGCCATTCGAATTCAACAAGAAATTGCATGTGGAAGGGGCTTCCTAATTGTGTGGTGCCTCACACACAAAGGATCTGATGATTGTAGACTTTATTGATAGAAAATCTACCTATGGTGCTGTGTTAGAAGGCCCCCCCAGGAGCCCATGGCCGGATCAGATGGGAGAAACTAGAGTCCCCGGTCGTTTAGGGCACAGGCTATGGAGGCAGAGACTGGGGTTTAATCTGTCAGCTCTCCCCTGTCTAGCTGTACCATAGCTTGGTCACTTACTTAATCTTTCTAAGCTCCAGATTCCTCCTTCATAAAATGGGGATAATGTTATCTCCTTTATTGTGTTTTGAGAACGACACAGGATAATACACAAAAGCACTCATTAATCGTCACTTATTTGAGGGCAATGGTGACGATGACTCAGACACAAAAGACAAAAGAGAGACAAGCCAGCTAATAACAAGAGCATGTTGGCTTTTCTGCTCTGATTATATAAGTTAGCGTCAGCTTTATGGATAGGAAGGACAAAACCAAAATCAGACTAGCAGGAATCCCAGAGAGATTTGGCCAGGCAAGGACACAGACAGCTGGTCGACGCGGCACCCTGTAGGAGTTGGGACTTGAATAGTGGGGTGGTAGAAGGAGAAGTGAATCCTTTGAGTTTTGCACGAGAATCGTTGTCAGTTGAGATCTTGTCCAGGTCTCAGTAAGCACCTGCTCATCCGAGAAGGAATGAGTGTCCACAGAACATAGCTGGAAGCAGAAGTGGGCTTGTGAGGGATGATGGGGCTTCACGTGGGCAGGGAGATATAGACAGACACTCGGACAGACAGAAAACCCTCACAATAGTCTTATAAGATCAGTTGGGATGTTAGGGAGGGGCTGGAGCCCTCCCCCGGGCTTGTCCTTTGGGCCAATCCTTCATGTTCCAGCATTTGATGTCCATCCTATGGTAGGGACCAATCATAGTCATTAGAGTTCAGAAAACAAAAGTTCCATGTTGTTTATTCTGGAATTTGTTTTACCCTTTCAATATTCTACAGGTTTCCCACCAGTCTCCTAAAGAATATCGCTTCTCTGAGGAACAGAATGCTCTGCTCTGATACTAAAAGTAAGATGTTTGTTTTTGAAGCCACATAGATTCAAATAGCGATAACAATTCTTTGTGGAAAATAAAAGCATCTTTATATTTATTTGAGTAAACAGAAAAATAGCACAATTGAAATGATTTCCCACCTGCCAAACAAAACCGTTTCCTTTTGTAAGCCGTGTTCCATATACGAGGGTGGTAAAAGCACAAGGCTGCACAAAGGGAACTGTGGTGCGTTCAGCTAGCGCGAGCACTGTCTGCTGACAGGAGTTCACCTTGCGCCATTATATTCCTCCTCAGCCCAAAATGCCACGGAGCACCCACCGGACTGACAGGCTCGGCTGCTTGGCAAAGGGTGTCCGCTCTCTTCACAAACTGCTGTTTTCCCTGGGAGTTAATTTGTGGAGATTCATGCCTGTTGAATTGGGCCTCAAGTCGACGCAAAACCTGGGTGAGACGGTCATGTAGCCCAGGCTAAACCAGAAATATTTACTGCGGTTCCTTTTTCAGCCAGATAGCTCTCGTCCTGGAGAGGGGCTGGGGTTTTCCACCTCGGGGGTGCGCTTGTATCTCGGGAGGCTGTAGTGAGGACACGTAGCCTTCCTTTTCTTCTTCATGGTTCCCTTTGCGGCTCTGGCAAGGCTGACCCACTAGGGCTCCACAGGATCAACCAGGCAGGATTCTGGGGGACGTAAAGTTTACACCCTCACAACTGAATTATTTTCGCTCTGTTCTTAGGGCTTTCCAGACCTAGTCCAGGGGCTTCTGGCTGGTTCCTGGCTCCCTGAGCCCTCCACTAGACACAGTAAGCCTAGGTCCAGGGACCTTAATTTAAAACTAAGAAGAAAAGTAGCAACGATAACAATTACGATGACCATTTTTTGGCTCTTTAGCAGGTGCCTAACCTTATAGGAAGCACTTTATTCACATCGACCTCCGAGACTTTCCGCAACAACCGTATGAAGCAGCTGTACGTGTGGCAGGTACTCTTGGTGGCCCTCTCTAACTCCTGGCCTGCCCCGGGAGGTCCTGTGTAGGCAGGCTGCCCTCCTGCACGACAGCAGTGGCCCTCTGGCCTCACGGGAAGATGCTCAGCCCAGTCACGGGAGAGTCTGGAAGCGCCCGTGCGTCGTTGGCCCAGGTGTGACCCTCAACCTTTGAGGTATGGGAGCTCCTGCATAAATCCCCCGATTTCCTCTCCCCTTGGTGGGACGAGTCTGAGGCAGTTTCTCACAGTTTCCCGAAGGGTCCTCAAAGGGACTGCATCAGCTGGCTGCAGAGGTAAGGCCCTCATCGAAGCTACTTTTTCCCTATCACACCTTCCCCATTCCCTCTTTGTGCTCCCTGGGATTACCACCCACACTTGCTCGGATCCTGGACTCCAGATTTGCCCTCGGGGGGGAATCCGAGGCAAGATACTACACAGTTGTTCTCACTTAACACAAGAGAAATAGAGGCTTACTGGGATTGACTCGCCTGCTGAGGGGTAGCTGCTGGTTGGCCAGGCAGGACTGTCTCCTCTCGTTACATTATTCTGCTTCCATCAGAAACGGCCCAAGTCTATTTTTCTAATTAATTAATGTAATTAATATGTTGCTTTTTTCCTCAAAAGGACTTGAGTATGTAAAACATACTATCCTCCCTCCTTCCTTCAAAATATATTTGCCTTGTGTTTTGTTCCACTGAGACTCAGGATGCAGCTAACAATATAATTAGAGATAAATTGAATACATTAATTAATATTGCAATGCTATTGTCTGAAAGTGGCTAAATGTAGGATACCGCCAGAGGTATTTACATTTTGCTGGGGGCTTTGGAGATTGCGACATCATAACTTCAAGAGAGGACTCTCTGTTACTGGAATTTCTGGCATCTCGTGGTCGAGGAGATCTCCTCTGCATGTTCACTGGGGCTGGGCGATGGGCCTTTTCCCACACCCCTTCGCCATTTGCTTGTTCTGCCTGCCCAGGCCGATGCTCTGTCTAATCATCAACAAGATTCCTCTTGAATTGGAAGGCAGAGTTCAACCCCGAATGTGTGCTAGCCTGGCTCCTTCTGAGTGACAAAGACATGCAGCCCTCCTTTCTTTAAGTCCCAGCTCACCAGGGGACATAGAAGACCTGTTTGCCTGCCTTGGTTCCTGGGCCTGTAGGAGGAAGATAACCATTGCTCAACTTGCTTTTCAGGGGGCGATGTGAAGATAAACACGAGAATGTCTACAAAGTCCTCCGGATTCTTGGGATGAAAGACACTATGTAAATAGAACACAGTCTTCCAATGATTAAACTTTAATGCTGCAGCGCCCAGGCCTATAAAGGGAGCACGGCCTGGCTGGAAGGCAAGACTGCAGGGCTGTCCCCTGTAATCACGGCCCCTGTGAGTTCGCCATCCGGCAGCCGCATCTTAGAAGTGCCCATCCTTTCTGCTCGTTCAATTTGGTTTTTATTTTCAAGAGGCCAGTTAGGCGGTTATGTGTTTGCCCTTCGCATTCTTCAGATTTGGGGTCAGGTTTCAGGAAACACGTACGTACAAACCTACTTGGGTCACCTAATAGATGACCCAACTCCTGCAACGGCCTAGGGGCTAGATCAAGAACTAGACATTTAGATATAAATTTTACTCTGAAGACAATATTCTTGACCCCCTGCAGGTCTGTCTGTGGCCTGACATACACTGGAGCATCTCCCATTTTCAAAACAACAAGCTATACAGTTTTCCTCTTTGTGACAGAATTAGAACTGGATTTCTCAGCAAAAGCAAAACAAAACAACCATAGAAAAACACCACCTTTTCCTTCCCAAATTAATTCTTTCAGTTTATGCTCCTGACTCCATAAAAATGTGGTTTAGCTTTTGAAGTTTTTATTAATATTTATAATGCCCGTTTGGTGCCCTTGAACCTCACAGAAACAGAGCCCTGATATAAATACTTACCGTCTAGGTGGTAGTACACCCAAGCCCAACCATAAACTTTAATGTTTATACATATATATGTTTGGCTTTGCTTTGTTTCTCCTGTCTCTGTAGAAGACTTTTTTTTAAAAATACTTTTTAAGATGCAAATTTTAATAGCTCATATTTTATTTTCAAAAATAATGCATGCTTGTAAAAAAAATACAGATGTGCATATAGAAACAAAGGAAAAAGGCCCCCTTCCCCGATCCATTTCTAACAATCCCAGTGCCAAGAACTAAACAATGTAGTTTCAATCCTTTGTAAATTAGGGTCCTCTTAGTTTGAGAGATTGACATTGTCTTAAGAGGCTGGTAACCGGTTGTTTCTGAATAGAATTGTAAAAAAAAAAAGTTGTAGAAAGTTTCAAAAAGGCAGTAAAACAATAAGAAAATAAAATCCCCCATCAAATCCATTACTCCCAAATAACGAATTTTTAACCTTTTGGTGTATTTCTTACAGAATTTTCCTCTGTAAGTAGGAATAAAACGGTACCCCATCCCCCTAACAATTTTGTGATGTCAAGGAACAGTCTCCCCAAAATCATGTTTTTGAATGGCTGTCAAATATTCTTTGGCAATTGCTTCACCTTAAATTGTTTCCACATAATAAGATGGGGGGAGGTGGGCACTGCTGATCCCTCACCTCATGTTTCCATGGTGGGGGTGGGGTGGGGAGGGCTTCCCCTCCACTGACCAGAGGGAGACACGTAGGCAGAACACTTGCTTGGTCACCTCTCGGGATCCCCAGGCAGAGTGATTTTCCTGGCAGGTGACATGAAGTTGTCAACTCAGTCATTCTCCAACACTATCCCATGAAGTCCCAAGACTGAGTTTCAGCCCCTTCCTTCATCCCCTTGGAACTGCTGATCTCCAGGATGCAGCCAGCTTCTGTTTCTCTTATTGTCTAAATAAGACTCGCTTATTTGGGCATGTTTTTGCCAAATGTTGAACAAAACAGGGGTGTTTAATTCTGAAGGAAAAGTAGTAGGCTTGTGGCCACAGGTGGGGCTGCTTGGCTAATCTGGTTTAATCAACACTTAGGATTACATATGGATGCTCATCTGTTGGATTCTTGTGTTTGTCTCTCACCGTATTCTAAACACTAATGGGGAGACACTGAATTGAGAGAAAAAGTGTAACTGATTGTACCCCTAAATCCCAAATAATATTACTGTACTTAACATTTATTTACTATTGACTCGGTGCCAGGCTGCATTTTCTCATATAACTTTCTCAACAACCCTGTGAGATGGTATTATTCCCATTTTATGGATGGTAAAACTGAGGCATGGTGACACCCTGCCCCCCCCCAGCTGAGGTGTGCTCCCAGGCACTTAACCACTTTACTGTATCACTTTTCATCTCTTCTATATCATAATTAACATGTGAACTTTTTTATATATAAATGGTAACTTGAGCTTGTAAACTACCCAAATGTTGTCTCTCATTATTGAATATATGTCTGTCATTACTTTTATAATATTTTATTGTAGTTATTGAATCCCTTTTAATACTATTTACAGTGACTTTTTTGGTGTACAGATTTCTATTTTTATGCAGCTAAGTCTATTCTTATTTTCCTTCATGACTTTTCCATCTTGGCTTTTGTCCTTGCCTACCCCAATAGATTTTCACATATATTTTACTCTAAATTCCTATGGTTTTAATATTATAACTTTACCTCTGGAAATTATTTGGTAAAATAAAGTCTTTCAAAATGCTGGTTTTTTTCTGCTTTTTTTTTTTTTTTTAAGGAGAAAAAGAATAGTTGGCTCAGTATCATCCTTTCTCCCCTGATTTGTGATGCATATACCTGTTTTTGGTCTCTGTTTTTTTCCACTAGACTATACAATGTTTTATTGTAATTTCAGTCTATTTCTGTTTGCTTGTGGAAGTTTTTACTGTAGCTTTATGGTATATTTTAATATTTAGAAAGGTTAGTTTCTACTCATTACTCTTACTTTTAGAAACTTCTTTATTATTATCACATGATATTATTCTACATATATTTAAAAATTAGTTTATCAAGTCTCTACCCTAAAATCTTACTATGAATTTAGTAATATTTGTAACTCAACTTGGAAATATTTAACATCTTTATAAAATTCCTTTCTCCATCTAGGAACACGCGATTTATCTATTTTTAGTATTTTCTTTTGAGTGTCTCAAAGTGCCAAATATATCTTTATGTATGTAGGTGGTATTCTTTTTTTGTTGTTGTTGTTCAAGTTATTTCTATTACTTTATATTTTTTTGAGACTACTGGGAATGGAACTTTTCATAAATAATTATAATGATTTAATATTGATTAAACTAACTTGTTATCGCTGGCATATAGACATTTTAAAAATACTTTGTGCCTTCTTTATTAAACTCATTACTTTTGAAGTTTTTCCTTACATCCTCTTGAGTTGTCTATTTATAACTATGTCACTTAAAATAATGATGATTTTTGGCACTTACAATTCTAATGGTTTTATTTTATTGACTGAAGCTTCTGAAATAATGTTAAATAATAGCAGTTATAATGGGCATCCTTATTTTGTTTCTGACTTGAATGGGAATCCTATAAGATTTCACTGTAAAATATGGTGTAGTTTGTTGCTTTAGGATAGACATTTAATAGATTTAAATAGATAGATTTTAATAGTTTTGGATAGGTAGATTTAAATTATATCTGACAAGAAATAATATTTCTATTTATAAATATGAAGACTAGATACTGAATTTTATTATGCTGTTTTTCTTTGTTCCATTTATATTTTCAAACATTAAACCATCCTTGCATTTTTGGAATAATATCTACTTAATCAGGCAGGAGGCAATTCTTCACGGGTTTCTGCCATTTCTGTATATCTTGTAAGCAGAGGCACTGACTGTTCTTGGTTTCAAAGTATATTGTCAAGGATAGAGATGGTCTTTCCTTCCAGAACAAAGGTCAGGTTTGCTCAGAGCCTTGAAGATATAGTGTCTCCCCCTGGGGCGAACTGCAGGCAAGCTTACTGTCCACTATAACAAAGATAATGTCTCCCTTTGGGGTAATAGGCAGATGCTTAGTGCCCATTTTTAAAGATCCAAGTGCCCTAAGCTTAGGGTTCCTTTCCTGTAAGGCAACCCACTGACTGTGCCACCACCTACCTGGGCCCATATTGCATCAGCTCCCTGAGAATGCAGGGGCGGGGCTAAGGGGCATGGACATTCCTAAGGGATGTGCAGGCTGCTTCCTGTGTAATAAAATCCTTTGTCTCTGAACCCAAAGTCTCATTTTTCTGCCACATGAAGCTGTAGCTGGCTCACTTGTCAACTTGCAAGGAGGGTGAAAGCTCCAACGCTCACAGTTCTTACTGTTTGAGACTTTCCATCGTCTAGAAGTTTACTTACGAATTTACATCTCTATTCAGAAGTCCTATGAGTTTGTAATTGTTTTCCTCATACTATCTTTATTAGGTTTTTATGGCCATGCTAACTTTAAAAGGAATTTGAAAGTTTTCTATCTCTTTCTGTGCCAAAATGGCATATATCATGTGTGGATTAAAACTTGCAAAGGCTGGTGAAATAGTTTTGACTTAGAAACCTTATTGGAATTAACATCTTTTTCAATTTGTTTTTCACTGACAAAGGTTTATTTAGTTTACTCATTTTTAATTAATTTTAGCCATTTATATTTCCCCAGAAATCAGGGAATTTTGAAAATTTAACAGTATATGGTACTAATTTTGAAGTGTCTCACATCCATAGCTATATCTCATTTCTCATTTTATGTGTTGTTTTACACTCCTTCCCTTACTGACTTTTTTTTTCTAGACTTGCCAGAACATGCAAGACTATTATATTTTTAATGTTGGCTTTCATTACTCTTTGCTTTGTTTTTGTTATTTGTTTCCTTCTGCTTTCGAAAGATACATATTTTTTTTTATTTTCTAACTTCCTGAGTTTAAGCTTAATTCTTTTATTTGTGTTCCTTCTGATCTAATAAAGCAAGCTTAGAAATCTGCTCCGTCCTCTGCATAGTGTCAGCTCAGTCTTACAAGATTTGATAGGTCGTGTTCCAATAGTCACAATTTGTATTCACAATTTTTATCTTTTCCAAAAGTTACTTATGCACATGCTTTCTAATTTACAAGGAAACAGTTTTCTTTCTAAAAACGCTTGTTACTTACCCTAGTTTGTCTCTTTACAGTTGTGGAATGTAGGCTGCCTACTTTTCCTTGATGGATTTTATCAAACTTTTGTGTCCAGTTACATGATTAATGTACAATTAACTTCTAAAAATATTCCACAGATGTTTTAAAAGTATATTTACCCATGCAAGGGCGTAAACTTTGTTATAACAATTACATCAACTAGCAATTATTGGTTAAATCTTTATATTAGGCCTACTTGATTTCTGAGGAAGGAAAAGAGTTTCAAAATCTCAGTTGAGTGCCTGTTTCTCCCAGGAAATCAAAGAGTGGTGTGTTCATATAGTCTGACTGTAGTCACTAGGTACATGATGGCTCCTACCTACTCTACTTTTGTTGTGAAGTCTACTTTTTTTAAGTACTCTAAATTTACAATCTTTGTTTTGTCCAGTGCCTATTGTCTTCTTTTTTGTGCTATTAATCTTTTTATTTACACAACATTGGTAGATCTTTATCTTTTTAAATTCATATGTATATTTTTAATCCAGCATATAGATAGTTGAATTTTGTTTCTTAACCTAAACTGAGAGCCTTGATCTTTTAATAAAGAGCTTTAATTTGTTTATATTTACTTTCATAACTGACATTTTTGCTTTTATTTATTTATTCTTGTTTAATGCTTTTCCTCTCTCTGGGAAGTTCTTTGCTGCTTTTTCTTTTGTTTGATATATGGACTAGGTTTACTTTGCTCTTTTTCCTCTTATGATTAGAATGTTTGCCAGTGTTTCCTTGAAATTTTAATTAACATATTTAATCCTATATTTCTTTAATCATGCCAAAAATGAAACAATCTACTGACCTTTTACTTTGTTAGATAATGAAATTAGCATGAATCAACCATTTTCTTGTTATCATGAAAAAATAATTTTACTTTCAAATATTAACTATGGGACAGCTCTGAAACCTTGGCTTCATTTTAGGAGCTAGTCAATGTTGCTAGAATTATGGAAATGTTGCTAGGGAATCTTAGATCTTCAATATTATCTAGTCCAAATGTATAATCCAATTTTTTTTTTTATTATACCACAAATCTCTATGTTTTCACACAAGTCTCTGGGCAGAGCATTGAGGCCGTTGGTCATCTACAGAGGACCTGCAGTTTATCCGTGAAGGATTTTTTTTTTTTTTGGTATAGTACATAATAAATACCTGATGAAATATTCTAGATTTGAAGAGGTCGAAGACAGATATAGAGATCTGGCCTGGTTCCTAGAATGTCTGAAGCTTATAGAGGAGGGTGTTAGGGTGTTTTTAAGGACTATATTGTCCTTATCCAGCTCCCCATTTCTTCACACACCTCTTTCTGCCAAGGAGCTTAGGGTGCTTTGTAGGTTATAACGAAATAATTGTCTAACATTCTGTAGACAGTGTTATCTCCATTTTGAAGAAAACACTCAAAAGAGAATTAATCAAGACCACACACAAACTTTCTCTCTAAATTAGCAAATGATCCACATACATTTACCTGCGGGCTTGTATGATTCTTAAATTTTAGAAATGGTGACACTAGATATGTGCTTACATGACCTTCAGTCCTTTTCATGCAGTGTCACCGGTCCTTGGGTAAATATTTGTGTTTACTATGATGGTCTGTGTGGTATTTATGCTTTAAAAATGGCCCATTCCTTTCTGGCTGGCTGGTGGCATCATTTCCAACATGACTTCAGTTGGGCTTGACAATGTAAATAGCTAAAACTCATTTCTTGATATCGGGTGTCACTGTGTTTGTCTTTGGAATCTCTTCAATCCATCCTGTTCATGTTCAGTTTTATGAACTATTTGGGAATCATGTCACAATCTCAGCTCAGCAAACCTAGCTACTGGAGAACAAGCTTGATGTTCATGTATGGACCATATCTTGACCATACTTTTTCTTGACTTTGGGTGATTCTCAACTTGAATGTGACATCACACCACTACTAGGTGGGTCAGTTCTACTGCTTTCTAGAACCATGGTTTTAAAATCGATGCCAGGCTGACAGTATGCTTTTTATTTATTTATTTATTTATAAAAGATTTTATTTATTTATTTGAGAGAGAGAGAGCGCTCAAGTTGGTGGGGTGGGGGAAGGAACAGAAGGAGAGGGAGAAGCAGGCTCCCCACTGAGTACAGAGCCCGATACGAGGCTTCACCCCAGGACCCTGGGTTCAAGACCTGAGCCGAAGGCAGATGCTTAACCGACTGAGCAACCCAGATGCCCCAGTGTGCCTTCTTTCTACAGGAAAATCATTTGTAATAGTTTTTCCCCCCATCTATCTACCATGTGATAATATGCCAATATAGTCAAATTTGGTGCACTAGATATCGACCTTGCCAATGAAATTGCCCCATTGAACAGAGGCCTTAGTGCAGATTTTGGTCACCCTTGTGCTCCCGGGGCATGGGATTTTGCCAACCCTGCAAAGAGGTCTGACAAGCTGGTGAGTGTTCAAAAAATACAGATCCTTGAACTTCAATAAGATCTGCTGAATCAGAATATCAGGAGTTCTAAAATCTGAGTTTTGGAACAGCAATTTAAATAATAGCAATGTTGCTGGATCCCTAATGGGAAGGACCACTGGTCTAGAAGCTGTGGAATGCTGCAGGTGTGTATGTATCTGTGTGAGAGGTACTAATTGGTAGTATCTTGGAATTAGAAGGAACCCTCCCAGCTCATTTCTCATTTTATGGGGGAGGAGGTCTTGGCCAGTTAAGTTACATGTCTAAGTACACACAATGGCTCAGTGGAGAAATGTGAAAAGCAAAGCAGAACAAAAACCAAGTGTCCCAATATTTAATCTAAACTCATTTTCTCTAAATTAAACTATCTTTGAATATTTTCATAAAGTGTTCCCATTTATAAGTTCACTATTTTCACTAGGAGAGATAATTTAAATATAAGCTAAATACCTCCCTCCCCTGAGCATTAGAGCAAAAAAACAGAATTTGAGAAGCAATGAGTTAATGCAGCTTTACCACATCAGCAGCTGGCAGACGTTCACCAATTATTCAAAAAGGCCTTTCGGGCACAGGTTGGAATCAGCAGAGGCTGATGGGTGCACTGAGAGACGTGGAGGAACAGTATGGAACCAGTAAGCCTTTGTTGTCATGTAGCCTTAGGGTCAAATCCGGACTCACCTGTGTGGTTCTGGGCAACTGTAGGCCTCAGTTCTGGATCTATCAACTAGGTTCGATACCTTCCTTGCATGGTTGGTATTAGGGTAAACAAAATAATGTATGGATGGTACCTGGTACATAGTAACTAATGACAAGTAATTTCTCATTTCTTCTTCCTCTTTTTTTCTTTTTTGTTTCAAGTTTTTATTTAAATTCCAGTTAGTTAACATACAGTGTAATATTAGTTTCAGGAATAGAATCCAGTGACTCATCACTTACATATAATACCCAGTGCTCATCACAAGTGCCCTGCTTAATCCCCATCATCCATTTAACCCATCCCCTGCCCATGTCCCCTCCAGCAACCCTGAGTTTGTTCTCTGTTGTTAAGAGTCTGTTTTATGGTTTGCCTCTCTCTTTTTTTTCCCCCAAACCATCTGTTTGGTTTCTTAAATTCCACATATGAGTGAGGTCATATGGTATTTCTCTTTCTCTGACTTATTTCACTTAGCATAGTACACTCTAGCTCCAACCACATTGTTGCAAATGGCCAGATTTCATTCTTTTTTATGGCTGAGTAATATTCCATTGTATATGTATACCATATCTTCTTTATCCATTCATCAGTCAATGGACATTTGGGCTCTTTCCATAACTTGGCTAATGTTGCTAATGCTGCTATAAACATTGGGGTGCATGTGCCCCTTCAAATCAGTATTTTTGTATCCTTTGGGTAAATACCTAGTAGTGCAATTGCTGGATCATAGGGTAGTTCTATTTTTAACTTTTTGAGGAACCTCCATACTGTATTCCAGAGTGACTGCACCAGTTTGCATTCCCACCAACAGTGTAGGAGGGTTCCCCTTTCTCCACATCCTGGCCAACATCTGTTTTTTCCTGTGTTGTTACTTATAGCCATTCTGACAGGTGTGAGGTGATATCTCATCATGGTTTTGATTTGTGTTTCCCTGATGATGAATGATGTTGAGCATTTTTTCATGTGTCTGTTGGCCATTTGTATGTCTTCTTTGGAGAAATGTCTGTTCAAGTCTTCTGCCCATTTCTTAACTGGATTATTTATTTTTTGTGTGTTGAGTTTGATAAGTTCTTTTTTTTTTTTTTAAGATTGTATTTATTTATTTGACAGAGAGAGACACAGCGAGAGAGGGAACACAAGCGGGGGGAGTGGGAGAAGGAGAAGCAGGTTTCCCACGGAGCAGGGGGGCTCGATCCCAGGACCCTGGGATCATGACCTGAGCCAAAGGCAGACACTTAACGACTGAGCCACCCAGGTGCCCGAGTTTGATAAGTTCTTTATAGATTTTGGATACTAACCCCCCTTATCAGGTATGTCATTTGCAAATATCTTCTCCCATTCTGAAGGTTTCCTTTTAGTTTTGTTGTTTCCTTTGCTGTGCAGAAGTTATCTTGATGAAGTTGCAATAGTTCATTTTTGCCTTTGTTTCCCGTGCCTTTGTAGATAATTTCTTCTTTCTTTTTTTTTTAAGATTTTATTTATTTATTTGACAGAGAGAGACACAGCGAGAGAGGGAACACAAGCAGGGGGAGTGGGAGAGGAAAAGCAGGCTTCCTGCGGAGCAGGGAGCCTGATGTGGGGCTCGATCCCAGGACCCCAGGATCATGACTTGAGCCGAAGGCAGACACTTAATGACTGAGCCACCCAGGCGTCCTTTTTTTTTTTTTTAAGATTTTATTTATAATTTCTTATTTCTTAAGTGCTTATTAAATTCCAGCCACTGGACAGACTATTAAAACTCACACTAATGCTATGAGTAGGTGTTATAATTATGCCCATCTTAGAGATGAGAATCTGAAGGTCAGAAATGTCCACTAACCTGCCTGGGTCATGGAAGTATTAAGAGGCCAAGTGTGGAGTTCTACTTGTCTTAAAATCCCCCGGTTTCATGAATCTATTATACTGTCTTTCAATAAATGATAGTTATCAGTATTGCCCCCATCCTCGCTCAGAAGTCAGTATAATTAGTGGTCAAGCACACAGCTAAGGAGCCAAAGTCATGGTTTAATCCAGTGCCTTCCCTTTCAATATCTAATAGCTACATGACCTTGGGTGAGCTCTTTAATTGCTCCATCAGTTTCCTCATTTGTGAAATGAGGATGACAATCTCGTTTATAGGGTTGTTGTGAGGCTACCCCGTAAGTCTCAATACTTCTTTTGCTTTTTACACACTAGCCAGTCTAATATTCTAAGTGAGAGTGCATGCTGAGTCTTGTCTTGGCCGTGTTTTGGAAGATTGTACAACAGCCTTTTAGGACTTTTCCCAAATCCCAGGTGCCGTCACAGTAGAAGTGCTTGCTGGAGGGCAATGGAAGAAAAGGTCGGTTGCACCTCCAAGGTTTCCCCAGCCAGAGCTGGTCTTTCCTCTTGCAGAGAGGAGACGCTACTCAAGGTCTGTGACCCTGAAGCCCTCTGAAACTCCAGAGGTTGCAGGGGAAGATGGGCCAGTATCTGAACAGCATCTTATCACCTCCCTTGTGACGTGCTTGGCGAGCATGCTTACAGAGAAGAGGCTCAGCTTTCTGGAGTCCTGGCCGCTCTGCCGGATAGAGCCTGGCTCCAATGAGGCAGTGATAACTGAAGCCACTGCCGAGAGGGCTGCTGGGATGCAAGGCTGAGGCACTGGGCCTGCTCGGGTACCGTCCATTCAAATGAAAGGTTTTGGCTTGTAAAAGCGGACGCTGCTAGCGACAGCCAGGGATATGTGTGTGTCTGTGCACTTGTGTGTGTGTGTGTGTTCACATGCTTTTAGCTTTCTTTTTGGTACTGAATCTAAGGAATGATCTTTTAAACACCATCTTTATATATTTTAGCTCTCTGAGGAGTAGAACTCTCATGAAAGGCATGAAATCACTGACTGTATTTCATCTCAGGAACCCGACGTTGGACAAGTCTCCCCCGCTCTCAGCCTTCCTAACAGAAACGCTGCACAGGTCCACCTTGAGGCCTTCATAAGGCTTTGTTCTTTGTCATGCAAGAAAGGATTTTAAGGCTCCTTTATCTTCCTCCTTTGCGCACACTGTGCTCCTCAGCAAGTGCCAAGGTGAGGTGGCACCACAACCCGGGGTAGGGTTTCCATCTCAAGCCAGTTCTTTCCTGCACCTTCCACCTCTGCCAAGAGTTACATGCTTGACGGAACTAACGAAAGCCACTTGTGCTTTACTTACCTAAGTTAAAATATACCTGCTAAGGTCAACATTCTACTAAAATGTATCTATACGGTTCTATTAACAAGAATTGCTTTAACTCAGTCCTGAGTTAGATTAGAGGGCCGCGATTTTCCATGCCTATAAATACCTGGGTGCATAGAAAAATCAGATATGTGATGAGCTGAACTTACAAAATTGATAAAAACTGGGTGGTCATTTGAATTGCAAAGGAACCCTTCACTTTATTCAAATATTTCTTCAAAAGTAATAATAATGTCTTTACATTTGCACAGTGGGAAAGGTTTTGCGGATGTCTTTCACATACATTATCTCATTTGCTCCTCCCAACATTCCTGTGAACTAAGTGGAGTAGTGACTATTATCTGCATGCTTTATGGAGAAGAAAAATACAAAACATCCTTAGCACATCTGAGATGTAATTACCTTTACAAAGAAGTCAACTCATCATCACGTTAGGATGTATAATCCATTGTGAAAATGATGCCTACCTGTATTTGCTCATATGTATGGAGAGTTAGTGTCTTGGTTATCTCTTGCTATGTAACAGATTACACCCAAACTTAGTGGCTTAAAATATCATTTTATTCTATCTCACTATTTTTTTGTTAATAGTTTGAATAGGGCTCAGCTGGGTGATTCCTCTGTTCCTTGTGGAATCAACTGAGATCACTGGGGATACTCACCTGGCAGATGAGCTGGTCTGGAGATTCTAAGATGGCTTCATTCACAAATTTAGTGCCTTGGCTGGAAGACTGATTGGCTGAAACTGTCAATCAGAGTGCTCACATCTAGCCTCTCCAACATGGGAGCAGGGTAGTTGGGGATTCAGGGCTCCCAAAGACATCATTCCAAGAGAATGTAAGAGTAATGTAAGGCCTGGTTGGGTTCAACCACTGGCTTCGCATCACTTCTGCCATCTTTGATTCTGTTAATCAAAGAAAATCATGAAGCACACCCAGATTTAAGGAGAGGGGATATACACCCTATCCTCAATGAAGAGGTATCAGAGAATTTGTGGCAATCTTTAATCTGCCACAGTCCATTCTCTGGTCATGGATTATTCACATTCCTTCCTTATGTAAAAATACATTCACCCTCTCCAAAGAACCCCCAAATTCTTATCCATGATAGCACTGGGACCCAGGCAGCATGAAGGTTAGGTTCGAGATCCAGGAGCTTGCCATCCAAATCAGGTACAGGTGTGGATGAGACTCTTCAACTGCAACTCCAACAGTAGTTACTGTCATGCCTTTCCAGTATCACCAACAATCCCTTGCAGGTCCCCTCCAGCTTTCACTAGCAGTGTCTTTGAGGTCTTTCCAGCTTCTGCCCCATTGTCTGGTTCCAAAACCACTGCCACATGCTTTTGGTTTTATTATGGTGGCACTCTACTTCTGGGTATCAAATTCTGTTTCCATCATCTACTGCTGAATAATAAATTATCCCTAAACTTAGTAGCTAAAATAAGAACCATTTTTATTATATCAGGATTTTATTGCTCAGGCATTCAGGCATGGCTCAGTTTAGTGATACTTCTGCTCCCTCCTGAATTGAGGGAATTCTCCAAGTAGTCTTCAGCTGGTGAATGAGCTTGTCTGGAGGGTTCAGGACGGCTTCACTCACATGACTACCACCATGGCAGTTTTGCCTGGAAGGTGGGGCTCAGCTGCAATGGTTGACTGGGGTGTCTATATGTGGCCTGTCTAGCATGGAGGTAATAGGACTTCACATATAGCGATGCAGAGTTTCCAGAGAGAGCATTCCAAGAGATAGGATGTGGAAATTGTCAATATCTTAAGCCCTAGGCCTGGAATCTGGCACAGCCTCACTTTTTCTATATTCCATTTTATATTCTGTAGTCACAGAGCCCACCCAGATTCAAAGGCATGGGATATAGACCCCAGGTCTCCATGATAGGGATGTCAAAAAATTTTAGTAATACAGAAAAATAATGTTTAACTTTTCATTTTGAATTATTTACTAATACTTATAGGACTGCCTGACTCAATAGATTAATTCATGATTAGGAATTAGATGTTCAAATCCTGGTTCCATTTCTCCCATTACTTGGCTATGTTTGAGCTGAGGTAAAGGATCTTTGGGTTTCAGTTTCCATCATTGACAAAATGAAGATGAAGAAAATTGTTGGTACCCACTAGGCTTAAGGGCATGTTGTGCCTGTTAAAAAAAAAATCAGGGGCACCTGGGTAGCTCACTCATTAAGTGTCTGACTTGGGCTCAGGTCATGATCTTGGGATCCTGGGATGGAGCCCCACATAGAGCCCCGCATCATCGAGCCTGCATTGGTCTCCGTGCTCAGTGGGGAGTCTGCTTCTCCTTTTCCCCCTCCCTCTGCCCCTCTCCCCATTCTCTCTCTCTTTCAAGTGTTCAAAAAAGTACTCTCTGAAGTGCTCTAGGAAGTAGAATAATAAATTATTATAACTAATTGAGCCATTATAAATTTACCATATTTTTCTTTTAAGAGAGAAAATTGGGTCTTAATATTGCGTAGGATTAACAGAACCATGTAAGAATCTGGTCTTCCAACACTCACAATTCAAACACATGATCCCATGCCATTGCATGCATTTCTGCTGTTCCCGTGTGCCAGGCAATGTACATTTTCTCACCGAGTCTTTGCAACACCCCTGTGAGTAGGTGCCATTAGTAACATCTTAATCATGTTTTCTGAAACATTTTTGTTCTGGAGTTTAAATTCTAACACATCTTTTGCATATTTATACATAATACATCTTAAAAGAATCTAATGAAAACTTTAGTAGAGTCTGTAGGGGTTTTGTTTAAATTCTATGGAAATCTTCCCTTTTTATTTTATACAAATATTCTTGCAAAATTAGATAAAAGCAGATTTATGAAGATATCAAAATGATATAACTAAGGAGAGAGAGAAAATAAAAGCTGCAGAAGAATTAGCAGAAGCTAGTTTTACTTACTGAAGCCAGAAGGAAGATGAGGCAGTTGGTACTGTGGGAGGGCAGCGGGCTGGAGGCCAGGACTCCTGGCCCTACCATGCTATTAACTACGAACTAGGTGTGCAACCTTGAAAAGTTTCTTCTCTCCTCTAGGCCTGAGTTTCTTTTGCGTCAAATGAGAGGGTGGAATAAGATGAACTCTAAAGACCAGCTCAACTTTAACATTGTTTTATCTGCCAAGTGAAAGGATGAGGCACTAAATAAACATAAATATATGCCCCTATCAAGGAAGTAAAGATGTGAATTAGAAGATAGGTTTGGGAGGTGAAAAAGAGAGAGAGAGAGAGAGAGAGAGAATGTATGGAATTTTGACCTGGCAAGTTATAAGTAGTAGAATGACTATAGTGACTGAAAAACCAGCAGACAAGGAGGGAAATCAAGATTTTATATATATACACACACACACACACACATATATATATATATATATACACATATATATATACACATACACACACATTAATATATATACAGAGTATATATATACACACATATAAAATATATTTAAATGTACCTAAAATATAAATATATATTTAAATATATTTAAAAATTCATATTTTTAAAGATTTTATTTATTTATATCACAGAGAGAGAGAGCGCGCTCATGCGAGAGAGCGCCAGCAGGGAGAGAAGCAGAGGGAAAGGGAGAAGCAGGCTCCCTGCTGAGCAGGGAGCCCAAGATGAAAATGGGGCTCTATCCCAGGACCCCAGGATCACGACCTGAGTCGAAAGGCAGACGCTTAACTGACTGAGCCACCCAGGTGCCCTAAATATAGATATATATATAAATAGATAGATAGATAGATAGATTTCCCTCCTTGTCTGTTGGTTTGTTTTGTTTTATATATATGTATTTACATATCTACATCTATCTATCTATCTATCTATCTATCTATCTATCTATCTATACACTGAACCCAACCACCATGAAGACAATTTGTAAAAAAGAGGAAAAAATTGTATTTATTCTTTCAACAAATGTTTGTTGTGCCTGCTATGTGCCAGGGCCCATTCTGGGTATTTAGGGTATAGTAATTAACAAAAAATCTCTGCCCTCATGGAACTTACATTCTAGATCGAGGAATACAGGTGATAAACAAATTAAATAAGTAAAATATATAGTATGTTAGGTAATCGTAAGTGCTCAGCAGAAGAATGAAGTGGAGAAGGAGGGTTGAACGTGTTGAGTGGGTTTGTGACATCAGATAGTGTGGCCCAGGGAGACCTCCCTGGGTAAAGATCTGACGGAAGTCAGCAAATGAGCTGTGGTGACTTTGCTTCCATGTAGAGAATAGACTAAAAAAGGAGAAAGACAGAAAAAGGAGGAACAGTTAGGAGGTTACTGCACTAACCCAGGCAAGAGACGATGGTGGCTCAGACTAGAATGGTAGCAGTAGAAGCAATGAGAAGTGATGGGATTCTGGATATACCTGAATGTAGAATGAACAGGATTTGCCGACGGTTGGGATGTGGGGTATGAGAAAAGAGGAGTCAAGGAAACCTCAAGGGGTTTTGACTTCAGCTAAGAGTTGCCAATTGCCAAGTAAGAAAGACTGTGGGAGGAACAGTCTTGGTGGTTGTGGTGGTGGTAGGGTTACTGAAGTTCAGTTTTGTTTTTTTTTTAAGATTTTATTTATTTATTTGAGAGAGAAAGAGAGAGAACAAGCAGAGGGGAGAGGGAGAAGCAGCCTCCCCGCTGAGCAGGGAACTCAACGTGGGGCTTGATCCCAGGACCCTGGGATCATGTCTTGAGCCGAAGACAGACACTTAACCGACGGAGCCACCCAGGCGCCCCTGAGGTTTAGTTTTAGATGTGTCACCTGTTAGGTGCCTATTAAGTATCTAATCCATGCATGTATCATGTGTTATGGATACATGAGTGGATTTCAGGGCAGAGAGGCAGGCTGGAAGTATAAATGCATTCCAGCCATGAGGTTGGATCAGCTTCCCAGGAGAGTAAGCATACATAGAAAAGAGACAGGGTCCAAGGATTGAACTTGGAAACTCCAATGCAGAAATGGGGACAAACATTGAGAATAAACAAAGAGGAATGACCAGAGAAGTAAGGATAAAACCAAACAAGCAGAGAGTCTTGGAAACCCAGGGGGCACTGAAGAGTGTTTCAAAGAGGAGACAGTGATTATGTCCAATGCTAATGATTGAGTGGGTGAGATGAAGACGGAGAAATGGCCACTGACTTAGCAAAGCAGAGGTCTTTAGGACCCTGATAAGAGGGGTGTTTCTAGAGAGGTCCAGGTGAAAGCCTGATTAGGGTATGTTCAAGAAAGAATGGGAGGAGAGAAATTGGAGAAGAGAGTATGGACACTCTTTCAAAGGGTTTTGCTCTAAAGGAAATGAGAGAAAGGTAAATAGCTACAGAGGAATTATAGTAAAGAGAGCTTTTACAAAACGTACGAGACAATGACACATTTGAACATTGAAGAGAGTCATCAAATAGAAAGAAAGAGACAATTTCTGGAGCAATGTCTTTTAGTAGGTGAGTGTTCTGGGATCTAGTGGCAAGTGGAGGGGTTGGTCTTGAGTAGGAGCATGGCAAGGAGAGAGGGTTGAGTAAATGGGCACAAATGCAGGGAGGAGAGCAGATGTCGTGGTGGAAGCTGAGTGACGTTCTCTTGGGTATTGTCATTTTCTTAGTGAACTAGGAAGCAAAGTCATCAGCCCAGAGTGAGGATGATGAAAGTAGAGGTTTGAAGAGTGAGGAGTGAGTATGAAACAATCATCTAGGAGAGTTGGTCCTTTTCAAACTGGTATTCTCAGAATAAGATATTCCTTGGAGTACCAATGGAGAGGAGAGGAGAAGGTGCCTAGAAGTTCATAAATGTCTTAAGTTGGAGCTGACAGAACATAACCTTTCTTCTAGAACACCACCAATATTTCCCTGGGATTTCTTATTGTAAGTCCCTTCTTCATTCCTCTCCCCCAGGGTCCCCTTCCTCAGTTTCCACAGTACAAATTGAGATGTAGCTAGATCAGTCACATATGGGTTTCAGAGAGCAGAACCACTTCCTCTACCTGACATGTTTGTTTTACTTTTGTATCAGTCAGCTTTTTCTGTTATTCTCTGGTAACAAACAATCCCCAGTTTTCAGAAGCTTACAAAAATCAGGATTTTTATCTTTCTTGTTACAGGATGGCTGTAGGGCAGTTTCAGTTCTGTTCCACATATCCTCATTCTGGAATTAAAGCTGAAGGAGGAGTCCATATTTAAGTCACACTATTTTCTGAGCAGAGGAAAAAGAGCAATGGTGGAATTAACCTGATGGCTCCCAAAGCTTCTGCATGGGAGTGGTAATTGCCACTTTTGCTCACATTTCATTGGTCAAAGCAAGTCATATGGCTCAGCCTGATGTTAATGGAATGGGAAAGCATAAACCGCTTTTAGGGAGGAACAAATAATTTGGAGCAATCATCATTAGCCACAACCTTTTCCATATGTGACAAGAGAAGTCCTTCTCAGGCAACACAATGGGTCAGATTGCTTCTTCCCAAACAGAATTGACATTTCGCCCTCAGGAGTAACCTCAGGGTGATTAGACAGTTGGTATAAATTTCTGGGTGCAATTTTATGTTTGGCACTGTGAGTGAGATTATTTAGCTTTAGAATTTAGGAAATATTTTATTACCTTCAGGGAGTCATGTCAGCTATTTTGTCACATACGTTATAGGTATTATAATATTAAAATCAACCATGCCAAGTTTTACAAAATATATCTTATAAGCTAGAAAAGAGAGTTCTGTCCAGACCTGTCTTTTGAGACCTTCTTAAGTTCCATGACCAATTTTATAATAATAGAAATATAATACAGGAAAGAGCTCTACCTGCAACTCAATAAAATAAAAATCCAGATAGAGAATTCCATATGTATTCCTTGTCTAGATGGAAGAATTTTCCAGCTTGATAAAGAGTTGGCATATTGCTTCAAGACACTGTGTAACCAAGGTCTATGACTCAAGACTTCCCATGCCAAGGATGGTGCCCTGAAGGACACAGTGTGTTGTTCTGAGTGATTGCCTAGCCCTGGCCTCCTAGAGATGAGAAACCTGAGACCAGCCATGAAGGTATGAAGGTTGACATGGATGCCTGGTACGTCGGTTTAAACATTTCTGTGTTTGGCTATTAACACAGAAGGAACCAGGGTCTGCTGCTGTTTGTTCTTGAGTTTCACGTTAGCGAAACTTTTCTTCTTTGTGTATGAATATATGATTCTGAGAGCTGACAAAGGACATTCCAAGAAATTAGCCAGAGCCCAAATTGTGCACTGCTGTGGGAATTTCTCCTCACAGATTTGTCCAATGACCCTGCTCTGGAGAAAACGCTCAGGTAATGCATTCCCAGTGGTGGCTGAGCTCCCATCAACTCACCGCTGGTGCTCTCATTAGGGTGTTTTTCTTTCTTTAGGTTTTATTTTTTTTATGTATTTACTTTTTTCGTAGCCCATCTCAACCTCCCACCACAGTGATTTCAGTGTCCATGAAGGGGACTGGGTCGCCATCCCCGGAGACTACCTTAGGTTTATTTTGAGTGCAGGCAGTTTGGAAAAATTACTTTCCCTTGCTGACTGCACTAGCACTGTCTTCGCTCTGACTTTAGAATGCTGGACTTCTCACACTGGACTGAGGCTGAGCAGGTCACCCACACCTTCATCTTAAAGATGGCGCAATCACATTACAATGAGGATAAAAGATTTGCCAAGAGGTGCCCAGACATCCAAGAGTGTTTTTCTTTGGTCTTTTGGTCTCAGATCTGTAAGATGTTTAACTGTATAAAATTGTAAGTTTGTCTGACTAAATTGGACAGATTGCAGATAAAAACCCTCACTCCCTAAATCCCAATTGATCCCCTGGGCCATCCATACTCCTTAAAAGTGTTATTATTACTATCAAGCTACATCCTCAAAAATTATTTCCCTTGGGAACACACATCTAACCTAGACAAAAAGATTACTGTTTTTTTTTTCTTTTTTTTTTTACTCACTCAATACGCTTTGTCCCAGCTTTCTTGTTTGTTTCTTTCTTCCCACCTTATGTCTCATTCAAAATGGTATCGAAATTCTATGATCGCCCTTGTCCTCTGTTTACTATCAAGTCGAACTGTATAATACTGCTAGTGTTCAGCTCTTTTTGACCCATGAGTGTGGCAGTTTCATATGGTCTTTGGCCTAACCCAGTCAGAATGGGAGAGCCAATTGTGAAAACTTGCATGCAGAAAAATGCAGATTATTGACCAAGTTGATGGCAACTCATTGATAATAGGTAGTAGAGTTGAATGTGTATCTAAGCTTCCATATAATCCCTTGTAAAATGAAGGCTAACTAGCATGTTAAGTGAGAATTTTAATTTGGAAGAGAATTTCAACTTCTAACAAAAAAAAAATGCATATAACTGAGATGCACACGTACAAGTTAACGTGCCAACTCTCTGTGTGTGCGCTGCTCTGCACGTGCATCTTGTTTGGGTCTTTGGAAAAGCGGCCCTTCTATGCTCACGCTCTCTCTTTCTCGCCCACCCTCCCTCCGTGGCCTTTCATGGTTGGACTTTGGAAAAGAACAGTCTACACTCACTTTCTCCACATTCTTACTCTTACTCACTGTGTAACACACCGTAATCTGGCATCTGTCCCCAACACTCCACTAAAACTATTTTTGCCGAGGTCACTAATGACCTTTGATTGACAAGTTCAAGGGAAGCTTTTCTGTCTTTATCTTACTTAACTTCCCCGTTGCATTTGACAGGACGGGCCAAGATTTGCTTCTTAATATTTCATCTCTTTCCCTGACTTTCAGTGGTCTCTCTTGGTTATCATTCACTACGTGTCCTAATATCTAGTCTACTTATTAGTACTGAGAGGCACTTATCTAGCTTTGTTGAATAAATAAAGCCTGAATTAATGAAATTATTATTTTTTTAGTTAATTATTATTAGTCATTGCCAATAATCAATATAATCCACACTTCTAGCAACTTCTCTACCCACCATCCAGCGTACACATTTTTAGCAACATATAACCTTCAGCATGCCACGTTCTTCATGTTTCCATCTCAGAAATCCTCCTAGGTAGCTGGGGGTAAGGCAGGTATGACTGAGGAGGCTGCTGGTTCCTTTTTACATGACTCCCTCTAATTCTGAGCGTTTTCAGTATGCTGGGTCATCAGTCATGGTTTTTAGTAACCCCTCTTAGGAGAAAAGATTCATGTTCTTTTTCTTTCCTCCCCAGGATGTATCACTTAGAGATCCAATAAACTGCATTCACAAACAGCCACTTGTTGCTCGCTTAGAGATATGACCTGACAAAATGATAGGGAAAAAGCCCAACACCAGACTCCGGGAGAACAAAAGAAACGCGCCAACAGAAAA
The DNA here is from genome assembly GCF_004348235.1 of Phoca vitulina. Lineage (NCBI taxonomy): Eukaryota > Metazoa > Chordata > Mammalia > Carnivora > Phocidae > Phoca > Phoca vitulina. Next base: position 29,390,694 of record NW_022589705.1, on the reverse strand, counting down.
TGTGACACACGCATACACTTTATGCATGTTTAATTTCTGTTGTTTTGGTTGGAAAACAGCTGCAGGTGTCCTCTAATTATAACCCCATTTTCACAAATATCAACTGTCATATTTAATCTGTTATATTCACCATATAGCCTACTGTTACAGCACATTTCTTTCATTACAAATTTAGTAGCAGAGTTTCAAATGTGCAAGCTAACATTCAGGCTAGTCAATTAATGCATTATTTACAAGTTAAATGTTATTAAAAACAGGTTCTTAATTTGCTAATGATTTAGTAGACCCAAGGCAATATTCCAATTTTTTTTTTATTGAAAATGGAAGAACATTTAGAACAGTTGGGGTGGGGAGGGATGTCAGGCATATTTTGGCCTCCCTCACTATTTTCTGAGTCTCTTTTCTGCTTCCTTCTTTATTGTGTGCTGTTTTTGATGCTATACTATACTAATCAGTTGCAGCATGAGTGAGAAGAAAGACATATGAAAAATAAAAACAGCATAAATACTATTGTGAGCAGTGTTTGTAAAAACCACCAGGCAGTTTGGAATGACTCAATACACATGTTCGCCATACAATTCGGCGTATCTTGATTGACAGTGCTGTTCTAACAGCGCAGCAGGTTAGGAAGGTTAGAAGTCAAGGAAATTAAAGGTTATTAGCATTCCACTGTTGTCAGGCTACACAAGCGGAATATATGTCTTTTCAAATATACTTTGAAAAATTAAGAGTTTCTGAGGTTCAAGGGCCTCAGGATCATCACCACAATCTGGGTTTTGTTCTTTCTTTCAGTTTGTTCCTTCTTTTTCGTTTGACCTAGATCATGATCCAAATCCATATCTTTCGTGTTCTGTAATTCCATGACATGCTACTTATTTATGAAAGATAACTTGGGGTGAGCTCTTTGGTGACAAGGGATCTTGGCTGTGTGGAGCTAGCTGGTGACCCTGTCTTCATGCTTTTCTCTACAGCCATCTTCCTGGCTTAGCGCCACCCCTTTTCTCCACCCCACTTCTCCCCTGTCCTCTTCTACCTTTTTTTTCTTTCTTCTTCTTTTTTTTTTTAGCGGGCAGGGAGGGGCAGAGAGAGAGGGAGAGAGAGAGAATCTTAAGCCCTGAGCTCCACGCGCCCAGCACCAAGCCTGACGTGGGGGTTGGGGGGGGTGCTCAAGGTCATAATCCTCAGACCATGACCTGAGAAGAAATCAAGAGTCTGATGCTGAACCAACTGAGCCACCCAGGTGCCCCTACCTTTTAAAAAACTTAATGGAGATCCACCTTCTTTGCGGAAACTTGTCAAGATGATGTCTAGCTCACAAGAATCTTTTCCTTCCTTGATTCCTTTTTCATGTCTCTGTCACATAATCACTCACTCAAATGTGCATTACCCTACATTTTTCCTCTAGTTGTTTCTCTATCGGACAAACTCTAGAGTCAGAAAGACCTGCCATCAATCGGTGGTATGACCTAGGGCAAATTCTTTCTTTCCTCTTGGTCTCCCTTTTCTCTTCTCTTAAATGGAGATAAAAACCCTTATTTAATTGCTGTGAGAATTGGTGAGATCATATGTGGGAAGAATCCAGCTGAATTGTAGACTGCAACATGCGGTGGCTCTTGTTGCTGTAATGAAATAAGATAATTTATATAAATCTCCTAGCATAGTGCCTGGCTCGTGTTTGGTACTCGGTACAATAAATAGGTCATAAGCATTTCTTGTTTTCATTTTCACTCAGAGTCAAGTTTTCTCAAGGGCAAGACTAAATTTTTTTTTCATACTCCAGTTTGTGTGGATTAACGTTTCACCCTCCATATTTTGGAAGGCATGGTAGCTCAGGAGCTCGAGGTGGTGCCCTCTGTCCATATCAGCAGCCCAGGCAAGGCTCTTCCTTATCCCTTGCCTCACTCTCCCTATCCCTTCAACTCCTGGGATCATCTTCCAAATAAACTACCAACACCCAAAGCTCTTGTCTCAGGCTCTACTTTTGGGGAAACGCAAACGAAGTAAGGAAAAATTTCAAATGACAGAGAAAGACAATAAATTTAACAATGTGCAAAATAACAGAAGAACTTTCCGGGTTGCCCAAGGCAGAAGCAACAGGGGAATGTCAATAGAACAAAGCCAAGAATGGAATTCACTCATTCATTTATTCAAAAAAATGTGTATTGAGCACCTAGTAGGTGCCACAATAGATAAGGTCTTTTTGCCCCCATGGCATTTACAATGTTGTGAAGGGACATGCAATAAACACATCAACATGCAAAATCATGTCAAGGAGTGCTAGCAGCTCTGAAGACAAAAAAGGCAAGGTAAGAGACTGTGTGCAGGAGAGGCTGCTATATTAGATAGTGTGATTTATTTAAAGTGAATCAAGGCCTGTTTGGGGAGGTGATACTTGAATGGAGACCCAGCTAGAGTGAGAGTGGCCCACCTTTTGTCCACTGCCTATTGTCTTCTGTAGTGAAAGTGGAAAACAAATGCTTTCTAGCCTGTGGATGGGATCATAATACAGAATCATATCCCTGCTGGTTAGGAAAAATGGGGTGCAGAGACTTCTCAGGGTGCAGTCTTCCAAGCGGAGTGCTGGGCTGCTTCCAAAAGGCCCTGAAGACCCAACCTTGGCCTGCACCTCTTGTGAAGCTCTTCCTTCAGGAATTCCTCAAGGCCCCTGCAGCCTTTGATCTTCTCTCCTGACTCTTGTTCGGTGTGACCCTCTTTCCAATATCTTAAATAAAAAGAATGCTCTTATTAATATACAATGTTAGGGTACATACAGAGCATACCTTGTCTCACTTAATTCTCACACAACTTTGTCCATTAAGTGTTTTCATCCTTTTTTTATAGATGAGGGAACAGGGACCTGGGGATTTCACTTGGGACCACTCAGCTATGCCCGAGACTGAACTCAAACTCAGTCATTTGGCTCCAACCCAATATTGGTTTCAATGCTGAGTCCATGAGCCACTTAATCGATTTTCACCCCTTCTTCTGCCACCTCCACCTGCCGGTCCCCATGGCAGCTAACATGCGTGGGCTGATGAGCTCCTCCTTCTATAGGATCCTGTCATTCTCACTTTCTAGCAGATCCCAGTAAACCCAGAGGTTTATTTTTTAAATTTTTTTTAGAAGATTTGATTTTTTAAAAAAATTTTATTTTATTATGTTAATCACCATACATCATTAATTTTTGATGTAGTGTTCCATGATTCATTGTTCGCATATAACACCCAGTGCTCCATTCAATACATGCCCTCTTTAATACCCATCACCAGGCTAACCCATCTCCCCACCCCCTCCCCTCTAGAACCCTCAGTTTGTTTCTCAGAGTCCATAGTCTCTCATGGTTCATCTCCTCCTCCGATTCCCCCCCTTCATTTTTCCCTTCCTACTATCTTCTTCTTCTTTTTTTTTTTAACATATAATGTATTATTTGTTTCAGAGGTACAGATCTGTGATTCATCAGTCTTACACAATTCACAGCGCTCACCATAGCACATACCCTCCCCAATGTCTATCACGCAGCCACCCCATCCCTCCCACCCCCCACCACTCCAGCAACCCTCAGTTTGTTTCCTGAGATTAAGAATTCCTCATATCAGTGAGATAATATGATACATGTCTTTCTCTGATTGACCCTCTATGTGTATACCACATCTTCTTTATCTATTCATCTGTTGATGAACATCTTGGCTCTTTCCATAGTTTGGCTATTGTGGACATTGCTGCTATAAACATTGTGATGCACGTACCCCTTCGGATCACTACATTTGTATCTTTGGGGTAAATACCCAGTAGTGCAATTGCTGGGTCGTAGGGTAGCTCTATTTTCAACTTTTTGAGGAACCTCCATACTGTTTTCCAGAGTGGCTGCACCAGCTTGCATTCCCACCAACAGTGTAGGAGGGTTCCCCTTTCTCTGCATCCTTGCCAACATCTGTCGTTTCCTGACTTGTTAATTTTAGCCATTCAGACCAGTGTGAGGTGGTATCTCATTGAGTTTTTTATTTGGATTTCCCTGATGCTGCACAATGTTGAGCACTTTTTCATGTGTCTGTTGGCCATTTGGATGTCTTCTTTGGAAAAATGTCTGTTCATGTCTTCTGCCCATTTCTTGATTGGATTCTTTGTTCTTTGGGTGTTGAATTTGATAAGTTCTTTATAGATTTTGGATACTAGCCCTTTATCTGATATGTCATTTGCAAATATCTTCTCCCATTCTGTCAGTTGTCTTTTGGTTTTGTTGACTGTTTCCTTTGCTGTGCAAAAGCTTTTCATCTTGATGAAGTCCCAATAGTTCATTTTTGCCCTTGCTTCCCTTGCCTTTGGCAATGTTTCTAGGAAGAAGTTGCTGTGGCTGAGGTCAAAGAGGTTGCTGCCTGTGTTCTCCTCTAGGATTTTGATGGACTCCTGTCTCACATTTAGGTCTTTCATCCATTTTGAGTCTATTTTTGTGTGTGGTGTAAGGAAATGGTCCAATTTCATTCTTCTGCATGTGGCTGTCCAATTTTCCCAACACCATTTGTTGAAGAGACTGTCTTTTTTCCATCGGACATTCTTTCCTGCTTTGTCGAAGATTAGTTGACCATAGAGTTGAGGGTCCATTTCTGGGCTCTCTATTCTGTTCCATTGATCTATGTGTCGTTTTTGTGCCAGTACCATACTGTCTTGATGATTACAGCTTTGTAATAGAGCTTGGAGTCCGGAATTGTGATGCCACCAGCTTTGCTTTTCTTTTTCAACATTCCTCTGGCTATTTGGGATCTTTTCTGGTTCCATACAAATTTTAGGATTATTTGTTCCATTTCTTTGAAAAAAGTTGATGGTATTTTGATAGGGATTGCATTAAATGTGTAGATTGCTCTAGGTAGCATTGACATCTTCACAATATTTGTTCTTCCAATCCATGAGCATGGAACGTTTTTCCATTTCTTTGTGTCTTCCTCAATTTCTTTCATGAGTATTCTATAGTTTTCTGAGTACAGATTCTTTGCCTCTTTGGTTAGATTTATTCCTAGGTATCTTATGGTTTTGGGTGCAATTGTAAATGGGATTGACTCCTTAATTTCTCTTTCTTCTGTCTTGTTGTTGGTGTATAGGAATGCCACTGATTTCTGTGCATTGATTTTATATCCTGCCACTTTACTGGATTCCTGTAGGAGTTCTAGAAGGTTTGGGGCAGAGTCTTTTGCGTTTTCCACGTGAAGTATCAGATCATCTGCAGAGTGAGAGTTTGACTACTTTTTTGCCGATTTGGATGGCTTTTATTTCTTTTTGTTGTCTGATTGCTGCGGCTAGGACTTCTAGTACTATGTTGAATAGCAGTGGTGATAGTGGACATCCCTGCTCTGTTCCTGACCTTAGGGGAAAAGCTCTTAGTTTTTCCCCATTGAGAATGATTTTCGCTGTGGGTTTTTCATAGATGGCTTTTATGATATTGAGGTATGTACCCTCATTCCCTACACTCTGAAGAGTTTTAATCAAGAAAGGATGCTGTACTTTGTCACATGCTTTTTCTGCATCTATTGAGAGGATCATATGGTTCTTGTCCTTTCTTTTATTAATGTACTGTATCACATTGATTGATTTGTGGATGTTGAACCAACCTTGCAGCCCAGGAATAAATCCCACTTGGTCACGGTGAATAATCCTTTTAATGTACTGTTGGATCCTATTGGCTAGTATTTTGGTGAGAATATTTGCACCCATGTTCATCAGGGATATTGGTCTGTAATTCTCCTTTTTGATGGGGTCTTTGTCTGATTTTGGGATCAAGGTAATGCTGGCCTCAAAAAATGAGTTTGGAAGTTTTCCTTCCATTTCTATTTTTTGGAACAGTTTCAGAAGAATAGGTATTAATTCTTTAAATGTTTGGTAGAATTCCCCTGGGAAGCCATCTGGCCCTGGGCTTTTGTTTGTTGGGAGATTTTTGATGACTGCTTCAATTTCCTTAGTGGTTATAGGTCTGTTCAGGTTTTCTTTTTCTATTTCTTCCTGGTTCAGTTTTGGTGGTTTATACATCTCTAGGAATGCATCCATTTCTTCCAGATTAACTAATTTGCAGGCATATCGTTGCTCATAATATGTTCTTATAATTGCTTGTATTTCTTTGGTGTTTGTTGTGATCTCTCCTCTTTCATTCATGATTTTATTTATCTGGGTCGTTTCTCTTTTCTTTTTGATAAGTCTGGCCAGGGGTTTATCAATCTTATTAATTCTGTCAAAGAACCAGCTCCTAGTTTCGTTAATCTGTTCTGCTGTTCTTTTGGTTTCTATTTCATTGATTTCTGCTCTGATCTTTATTATTTCGTTTTTCCTGCTGGGTTTAGGCTTTATTTGCTGTTCTTCCTCCAGCTCCCTTAGGTGTAGGGCTAGGTTGTGTATTTGAGACCTTTCTTGTTTCTTGAGAAAGGCTTGTATTGCTATATACTTTCCTCTTAGGACTGCCTTTGCTGCATCCCAAAGATTTTGAACAGTTGTGTTTTCTTTTCATTTGTTTCCATGAATTTTTTTAATTCTTCTTTAATATCCTGGTTGACCCATTCATTCTTTAGTAGGATGCTCTTTAGCCTCCATGAATTTGAGTTCTTTCTGACTTTCGTCTTGTGATTGAGTTCTAGTTTCAAAGCATTGTGGTCCGAAAATATGCAGGGAATGATTCCAGTCTTTTGGTACTGGTTGAGACCTGATTTGTGACCTAGGATGTGATCTATTCTGGAGAATGTTCCATGGGCACTAGAGAAGAATGTGTATTCTGTTGCTTTGGGTTGGAAATTTCTGAATATATCTGTGAAGTCCATTTGGTCCAGTGTGTCATTTAAAGTCTTTATTTCCTTGTTGATCTTTTGCTTAGATGATCTGTCTGTTTCAGTGAGGGGGGTGTTAACGTCCCCCACTATTATTGTATTGTTGTTGATGTGTTTCTTTGATTTTGTTATTAATTGGCTTATATAATTGGCTTCTCCCATGTTAGGAGCATAGATATTTACAATTGTTAGATCTCCTTGTTGGATAGACCCTTTAAGTAGGATATAGTGTCCTTCCTCATCTCTTATTATAGTCTTTGGTTTAAAATCTAATTTGTCTGATATAAGGATTGCCACCCCAGCTTTCTTTTGGTGTCCATTAGCATGGTAAATGGTTTTCTACCCCCTCACTTTCAATCTGGAGGTGTCTTTGGGTCTAAAATTTCTCTTGCAGACAGCATATCGATGGGTCTTGCTTTTTTATCCAATCTGATACCCTGTGTCTTTTGATTGGGGCATTTAGCCCATTTACATTCAAGGTAACTATTGAAAGATATGAATTTAGTGCCATTGTATTGCCTGTAAAGTAACTGTTACTGTATATTGTCTGTGTTCTTTTCTAGTCTATGTTACTTTTAGGCTCTCTCTTTGCTTAGAGGACCCCTTTCAATATTTCTTGTAGGGCTGGTTTCTTGTTTGCAAATTCCTTTAGTTTTTGTTTATCCTGGAAGCTTTTTATCTCTCCTTCTATTTTCAATGACAGCCTAGCTGGATATAGTATTCTTGGCTGCATATTTTTCTCATTTAGTGCTCTAAATATATCATGCCAGTCCTTTCTGGCCTGCCAGGTCTCTGTGGATAGGTCTGTTGCCAATCTAATGTTTCTACCATTGTAGGTTACAGACCTCTTGTCCCGAGCTGCTTTCAGGATTTTCTCTTTGTCTCTGAGACTTGTATGTTTTACTATTAGATGTTGGGGTGTTGACCTATTTTAATTGATTTTGAGGGGGGTTCTCTGTGCCTCCTGGATTTTGATGCATGTTTCCTTCCCCAAATTAGGGAAGTTCTCTGCTATAATTTGCTCCAATATACCTTCTGCCCCTCTCTTTCTTTCTTCTTCTGGGATCCCAATTATTCTAATATTGTTTTGTCTGATGGTATCACTTATCTCTCGAATTCTGCCCTCGTGATCCAGTAGTTGTTTATCTCTTTTTCTCAGCTTCTTTATTCTCCATCATTTGGTCTTCTGTATCACTAATTCTCTCTTTTGCCTCATTTATCTTAGCAGTTAGAGCCTCCATTTTTAATTGCACCTCATTAATAACCTTTTTGATTTCGACTTGGTTAGATTTTAGTTCTTTTATTTCTCCAGAAAGGGTTTCTCTAGTATCTTCCATGCTTTTTTCAAGCCCAGCTAGTAGCTTTATAATAGTCATTCTGAACTCTAGTTCCGACATCTTACTAATGTCTGTATCGATTAGGTCCCTGGCAGTTGGTATTGCCTCTTGTTCTTTTTTTTTTTTGAGGTGAGTTTTTCTGTCTTGTCATTTTGTCCAGAGGAGAACAGATGAATGAGAGAACAAAATGCTAACAGGGTAACAATGACCCCAGAAAAATATACACTAAACAAATCAGAAAAGACCTTTCAGAAAGTGGTTACTTTTCTGTTCAGAGTTGCTGCTATTCTTTTCTTCAATCTCCTGTTGAGTTTGTAGGTGTTCAGAATGGTTTGATCCCTATCTAGCTGAATTCCTGGGACCAGACGAAATTTAGGTCTCCTACTCCTCCGCCATCTTGCTCCTCCTAGAAGATTTGATTTTTAAGTAATCTCTATGCCCAATGTGGGGCTCTGAACTCACAACCCTGATATCAAGAGTCACATGCTCCCCTGACTGAGTCAGCCAGGGGCCACCAAACCCAGAGGTTTATAACTGGAAAGTCTGAGGAAAATCCTTTCAAGAGACCTGGTCTTCAGTATTCCAGCTTAGCCCAGGTGCTATACTCTTGATTGGATTTTCTCACTGCCATATTAAAATTACCAAAAATTTTCTTACAAGTAATAATTATATTTAAGTATGTGCTAAGGTAGCTGATCCTTAATTCTCCTCCTTTTGAGAAAACATGTAGTGAAATTTGACATAATTGCTCCTGGATCAGTTCCACGCTGCATACGGGACTGTTTGTTTTTGTTTTCTTGTAGGACATTGCACTAGATTCTGAATCTGAAAGACTTGATCCCTCAGCGATGGCTCCTCTAACATCTGTGGGAACTCAGAGGTGATTTCCTCTGTTGGGAACTCTGCTTACAGTGTCAGGCTGAGTGGGACTCTTCCTTTGGTTTGCAGTTGGAAACTGTACAATTTTGTTTTATTTATTTATTTTTTAAAGATTTTATTTATTTATTTGACAGAGAGAGAGAGAGAGTACAAGCAGGGGGAGCGGCAGGCAGAGGGAGAGGGAGAAGCAGGCTCCCTGCTGAGCAGGGAGCCCAATGCTGGACTCAGTCTGAGGACCACAGGATCATGACCTGAGCTGAAGGCAGCTGCTTAACCAACTGAGGCACTCAGGTGCCCCTTGAAACTCCACAATTTTAAAAGTTTAAAACCCAATGTTCTAGGTCAGCATCTCAAAGAATATATGGGCATCTACTGCACTTTTAAGGAGATTGCTCTTAAAATGTTGGAAATTCAAGATGACAAATGTCCACTTAAGGTCATTTCTTCTGGCATATAAATTGATAAGGCTGAACATTTTTAAAGTTTTGGTGTTTTGTTTTGTGGTATGCAAACCTCCAATGAATAATTTTCAATCATCACAATAACTCAGTGTGAGGTAGGTATTTTTCCAATTTCCATTTTATGCTTTGGTAGCACTTTCTACTTCCCCTTTAAGACACTGTGCTCATTTATAATGATTTAACAACTCAGCTGTTGGAACTATTTGTTCAATATGCCCGAGTTGAAAAGGCAAGTTCTTGAACCAGACCGACTTTGTTAGGATTCCTGGTTCTGAAAGCTGTATGCCCCAGGACCCTGGGAAGATATCTTAATGCCTCCCTGCCTTGGTTTCCTCATCTGTAGAATGTGAACAATGACAGTATTGGCTTCATCGGACTGTTCTGAGTTTTAAAAGTGATCACGTGGGGCGTCTGGGTGACCCAGTTGGTTAAGCGTCTGCCTTCTGTTCAGGTCATGATCCCAGGGTCCTGGGATCGAGTCCTGCATCGGGCTCTGTGCTCAGCGGGAGCCTGCTTCTCCCTCTGCCTGCTGCTCCTCTCCACGTGCTCTCTCTCTCTGACAAATAAATAAATAAAATACTAAAAAAAAAATAAGGTGATCACGTGAGCAGGGCTCGGTACAGTGCCTGGGATACTGCAAGCATGCCACAACTGTCAGCAGTCGTTATGATGCTCTAGTTCCGTAATAAGTAGATGGCCATCTGTCATGGGTTGCTAGGGACAGTCCTGATTTGCCAGTCGTCTTGCCATAATTATTAATAGTATCCCTCTGTGCTCTCAAAAGTGCCCCCGTTTGGAAACACTATAGAAATCGTGGGACTGATTAGTGGTTGCCTGGGTGAGGGAAGGGAAACTGGGAAAATCTGAATAAGGTTAGTGGACAATATCAATGTCTACATTTTGGTTGTGCTATTGTGCTATTGTTTTACAAGCTGTTCCTGTCAAGGAAAATTGGGGAGGAAGTACACTGCATCTCTCTGTGTTATTTCTTACAATTCCACATAAATCTATAAGGATTTCAAAATAAAAAGTTTTGTTAAAAGAAGAAAACAAGTCCCAGTGTGAAAGTTAAATCATTGTGTGGTCATCCTAGAAACAACAATCATTGTCCCACCAAGACATGACCACCTTTTATGAAAAGACCTGCCATTGGTTCCGTCTATTTCCTTTATTGGGTTTTATTTTTATTCAGAGTACTTACCTCCACTTGACATACCATATTTATTTGTCTCCTCTTTCAACAACTCTATTTTGAATGTCTACTACAATGCCTACTACGTGCTAATGAACAAACAATGTATCAATGAACAAACTCCTTGTGAAGCTTACATTCTACTGGAGGAAATAAATAATAAACCAAAGACATAATTGATAAATTATTTAGTATGTTGAAAAATGATCAGTGTGTTGGAGAAAGAATATAGAGTAGATGTATTTATTAGCCAGGGTTCTTCAGAAAAACTGAACCAACAGGATCTATATAAATATTTATTATAAGGAATTAGTTCACATGATAATGGAGGCTGGGAAGTCCCAACATGTGCAGTTGGCAAGCTCTAGACCCAGGAGAACTAACGGTATAATTCCAGTCCAAGTCCAAAGGCTGGAGAAGCAGAAGAGTTGATGGCATAAGTTCTAATCTGAAAGCTGCCAGGCTCAAGACCCATGAAGAGTCAATGTTTCAGTTCAAGTCCAAAGACAGGCAAGGCAGTCAAAAGCTGATATCCCAGTTCCAAGGTGGTCATAAAGGAGGAGTTGTGTTGGAAGGGTCAGGCCTTCAACTGATTGGATGAAGCTCACCTCCATTGGGCAGAACAATCTGTTTTGCTTGATCTACTGACTCAAATGTTAATCTCAGCTAAAACACCCTCACACCCAGAATAATGTTTGAGCAAACATGTGGCCACCTCATGGCCCAATTAAGATGACACATAAAATCAACCAACACAGCAGGATAAACGGAAATGGATATTGGGTCATCGTTAAAATTTTGAACAGGGTGGTCATGTCACATTTTTGGGAAATGGATAGCTGAGCAAAGACTTGAAGACTTAAGAAGTCTTCTTATTATCACTTACTGACTTATTGCTCAAATTTCCTTATCAGAATGAAAGCTTTATGAAGCCAGAGATTTAATTATTTATGGCTATATTCCCAAAACCTGGTGCTTATTAGGTCCTCAAAAGTATTTGTTGGGTCGATGAGTGAATGATTGGGAATGGGGACTACGGTCTGCTGTCTTTAGTGCAGTGTTTGACACATCCTTAGCCATCGGTAAGTATTATTTTTTTATTCCTATGATTGTTAATAATAGATGATAAATGTCACTGTGGACACGGGCTCACTCGTTTTGTTTGCTGTTATGTCCCAGCACTTCAGCACTCAACACTGTGCCTGGAACACACGGAATAAATTAGTCAGTAACGACCATTATTGCCTATGGGCTCAGGTACGGAGACAGACTTGTGAAGTGGGTCCCATGGTCCCATGGCCAGGAAGCAGCAGGGCTGGGGCCTTCACATTGATTTTCCAACTTTCAAATCGCAGTCTTTTATCCATACCCAACTGCTTTTAAAACCATCCTGGGGTCTCTCATTTGGCCATGGCCATTCTGTCACACACCCCGCTTGCGCCTTATGTGCTCACACCAGGCTGTGCTGTGACGTGCCCCTGAGTGACAGGCAGGCAGGTTATGTTGCATTGTCAGTGTACACACCTCCCCGAGGACAGCCACCTTCCCCAGACACCGCAGGGTCAAGGGATACCCCCTCACGTTAACTCAACGGAGAAGTAACGTAACCTTTTGGCGACCATTGACTTTGTCAGACAATAGTGGGTGCAGTTCAGTTTGAAAGACTCCACCGGGAAGTTGTAGACTTTTAAAACTAATTTGGTGTTTATTCAACTTTGCAATCACTTCTATGTACTATCTGTGTTTCACACACCGTGAAACGGCGCTACACTGTGCAATTGAATTAGTTGTACAGTGACTCAAAGGCATTAAACAATGACTTTGATATTTTAAGTACTGACTAGGAGGGATTTTTAATTCCTTCCTCATAATGAAAGCAACAAAAAAACCCAGTTACACAACCCTGGAACACTTATTCTCTTTTCTATTCTGGGTGGACCCCACTGAGACAGAAAAAAATCTCTGAGTGTTTAGTTTGCTTAATGGCAGAAGAAAAATTAAACAAGCATAGACGTGCAACCTTAATGACACCCAGCAACACTAGAATAACAGTTCCCAGCTTCTAAAACCTGTTATTTAATATAATGGGTAAATCTTGTGGGAGCTTTTCAGGTGCTGCTGAGTCTGAAAAAACAGCTACTTTGTGAGAAGGGGTGGGGGCAGAGGCAGGGCGCGGGCCCCACTTGGCGCTCGTTGGCCTGGGAGGGTTTCTGTGCCCTGTCCAGGCCGGGCAGGTGCTGGCCGAGACCCAGCATGGGCCGGACAGTCCCTGGAGGCCGCGGCCTTTCTGGAAACAGCACCGTGGCTACGTGGGCCACACGTGTTGTCGGCCCTGCCGGTGCCAATAAGGAACTTTCACGACAGAGCCTCTCTGGAGATGGCATTGACAGAAACGAAGAAGAGGGAGAGAGAGAGAAAAAGAAAAAAAAAAAACAACAGCAACAAAAAAAAACAACACAAAACAAAACCACAGCAAGTGAATTAGTGCCGTGAACCTACAAGCATTAGCTGGTAGTAGTTCAGGGCAAAGCACCTAAGTGATGATTCACATCTGACAATAAATATATGAATAGCTGTTGAAAGCTTGTTTGATTTTCACAAAGAGGTTTGAACAAACATTCGTTTGTTCATTAGTCTTAAGCAACACTTTTATGGCAGGGGATGCATTAAACCTAACATATGTCTGCTACCGAGATATTTGGTGGTTTTAAAGATGAAGACACAAAGCCATGCATATCATTTTGTGGAGCAGCCTTGAACTACCTGTAATGGAGTGAGATACAGTTATTATGTATTAATGCTGTGAATCTTCATCCAGCGAGAGAAAACAAACAGGCGAAAAGGACTGCCGTGTCTTTGAGGATAAAGACTTAGAGGGCCCCGTCCTGCCATCGGTATGGAGTTTGCATAAACTCATTTTGTTGTTGTTGTTGTTGTTGCATAATTTTTAAAAACGCAAGTGGCTTAAATCTGTTCCCCGAGGTAATTTATGCTAAACTAGCATTCCAACACCATAAATTCTCCGCTTATGGCAATCTCTGCTTGGGTGTCAGGTCGGCCTAGGTTACTGAGCAAATGGCCGCTTCAAAATTTTTAGGGTAATTGCCTCTATAACTCGTTTAGCAAACGCCCTGTCAGGAAATCTCTCATTGTCACTGCCGCTTCTGTTCCCTGTTTCCCTCCTCCTCCTTTTCCACACTGTTGTACTGACGACCACTCTCCGGGGCAGAATGACACTGGGCCTTTCATCTTCTGTAGCACCTGCATTTTGTCACCATCCCAGCCTTGCTCATGACAACACGATGTCATGCCTGATGAGGCCCAGAGGGTGGTGGTTTGGCTGAGCACCCTCTGTCCCACCCGTCTCCATCTTTGCCGAAGAAATCATCAGTTGAGAGGAGATAGGTCGATTGGGATAAAATGAAGAGCAGATGACCAGAAGCCCAAATTCTTCCAATTCTGTTTTGCTTTGTTTTGTTTTACAAAGCTTGGGTTGGTTATTGATGTCTACCAGAACGGTGTGAGCGATTTCAATGGTGTACTTTGATCTCTTCTCTCGTGGTCTCAGGGGTGTGGACAGGGGGCCTTGGCAGGAAGGATGTCACTGGGACTGTATCTTGGACACACGTCCTGGAGCTTCTATTGATAGGTGGCTCCGTATGGGGATTTTTCATCAAACTGCCTCATAAAATATGTTAAATACCCAACTCCTAAATCTAATTCATTAATTATCGTGCTTAAAATATACTTCAAATATATCACATTTGACATGGTATGTCACTGATAGCAGAGGGAAATGATAACCCTTAAAATCAATAAATGTTTTAAATTTATTTTACTTATTATGGTTGTCATAACATTTTGACATGGAGGGCTGATATGTCAACAATGCTGTTATCACGATGTAAAGCAATGGCATTGAACTGTCTCACCTTCCATGTTGCTGTTGCAGGGGAAAGTGGGCCCAGGGGGAAAATACAGCTAAAATCTCCAAGGAAGCATCTGCTGATGGAGTCAATACAGGTCATCACTGAATAAAGCAGCCTGAGTGCAAAACAAAAGCCGGGCGAGAAAGTCCTCGCTCTAATCTGTTACCTTTCTCTGAGTGGATTAAAAAATGATCGGAGTTAAAATGTATGGAGGGCTTTCTATGTGCCAGACCCTGTATCATGTATTTTACTTCATTTCATCCTGTGAGGTGAGGTCCTTGTATTTCTGATTCATAGATGAGAAAACCGAGTTCTGCAAAGAATACGTAACATGTCCAAGGTCACAAAACTAGCAAGAGGTGGAGCCCAGGTTTTGAGTATCAATGCTTGGTTCTACTGAGACACCAAGGCCAGCAGTGTTCCATGTGGTTTGGAACTCCAGTTGATTCTGGCCTCTGGCTCAGCCTGACTTCCTACCAGAAGACGGCCTCATTTCCAAGCACTTACCATCTCCAACTGCCGGATGCTGAGATGGTGGCTACTGAATATGGATCGTGGGTTGGGGTTTACAAAATGCTTTCGTGCTCCTAGAGAGGAGAGGTTTGGAAGCTACTAGCACTCTTTTCTTTGTCTCCAAGCTTTAGAGATTAAAGGCAGAGTCAAAGGAAACTGCAAGAAAGGAGCACTTGAGAGCGACGCTTTTTCTGCTAGTTAGGACACAAGCGAAACTAGATTTTTTTAAAGGGTTAAATGTAGGCTTGACCCTGCTGGAACTAACTCCAAAGCAATGAGTAATAGATGTGACTTGGAATCCTTCGGAGCAGCAGTATTTTCGATGCCCAGCTAATTAAAGTTCAGCAAAGGGCTCCTGGTGGGAAGGGTCAATGTCTTCTATACCTCGGTCTCTGTATTGTGTGGAGTGGGTGCCTAACGAATATTTGTTCAGTGTGTTGTTCATCCATGGCCAGCGATCAGCAGCTTTGTTCATTTCTTAAGTCCTCTCCTTTCAACTGCTGATTTGTTTGTAAAGTGTTTTTGTTTTTACTGGGGGGTCCACACCAGCTCCTTAACAATTAACCTTGGCAGCTAAAAGGTAGTCATTTCTTTCACGGATACATATTTGCTGTTACTGTTATGGACAAAGCTCTGGGTGAGGCACTGGGGAATACAGCAGTACTGAATAAGATAGACAAATGTGGGAGATTGACGTCAGTCAACTAATGAAACAGTTCTCTAATTATCATAGTGACAAGTCTTATGGTATAAGACTTCAGGAAAAACTCAAGGTATAAAATGTTATGGGTGCCCCTACTAGGAGAACTTGGCCCTGACTGGGGGATCTAGGAAGGCTTTCTTGGAGAAATGACGTTTGAGCTGAACTGTTAAAGGTGGATGAGAATTAACCAGGGCAAGCCGAGTAGGGAAATGATAGGAGGCAGGGTGTCAAATAAATAATCCAGGGAGAGAGAATGCATGGGTGAGACCACTTTGCTCGGAAGCAGCTCAGTAGTATTCTGAAACAGAAACCAGATCTGTTTGGCTGGAATGGGAGTGGTGTGGTAGAGAGCAGGGCAGCAAAATGAGACCTTTTTTAAACCAGTTAAAACTTTGGTTACGATAATAAGGGGACTCTGTTAGCTTAGTAAACAGAAAACTCCAGAGGTAGAATGGCTTATGACCTCGTCAGAGTCAGAACTTCATCAGAGTTCTCCATTCCTCCCCGGTTTTCTTGGCCCTAATCTCCCTCATGTGTTGACACGTGTCTCCTAAGGGAGTGAAGAAACTGCAACGGCCCCAGCACCCACGCCTGCCTTCTACACCACCCGGAAGAGCGAGAAATGGGTTAGATTCCTAATAAGAGGCCTGACGATTCACCCTGATAGGAGCAGTGGTCGTCACACGGCCAGCCCTGAACCACACCAGGTGTTGAGGAGGCAGGAATGGCCTGCTGAGTTTGGCCTGGAACAGGTGGGCTGTCTCTGGAGCCGAGGGACAAGTCAGCTTCCCTGAAAACACTGAGATTATAAAGCAGAAGTCAGGGCTGCTGCAAGCACACGATGGGCGATGGGGAGGCCACAGTGTCTGCTACAAGGCTGGAGAGGTCAAGATAGGCCTGTGCGGTGGGATTTGGGGCTTATTAAAACCATCAGGGGTCATTAAAGGACTCTCAACAAGTCAGTAATGTCACTAGATTACAGTGAGATATTTAAAAACAGCATTATGAACTCCATCTTGATGTTCCTACGTCTATAGTTCCTAAGAAGACAATCATTGTCAGGCAAACAAATCATTAGGTTAAAAACAAAAATGCAAATAATAATTTTTTTTAGTGTTCCTAATAATAATAGCAATGGCTAATTCTTATTAGTCCACTCTACTGTTAGTAATAGCTAATAATAGTAATGAACCAGCCACTTTGATGAACAGAGCTTTACAAGCATTATTTTATATAATCTTCACTATACTCCTAGAAGGTAAGTCCCACTATTACCCCATATTAGTGATGGAGAAGCTGAGGTCTGGAGAGATTAAGTACCTTACCCAAGGTTACACAGCTAGTAAAATAGCAAGACTGAAAGCTGCCCGAATTGAAATATTGTGCCTATTTCCACTGAACTCTGGAATATCACTGGGGCAGTGGAAATCGTGTCTTTATTTATTTGGCAAACAATCACTGAATAAAGCCTTGTGCCAGGACTCAGGAGTCTCAACTGACTAGCCATCTGCCAAAATTAAAAAAATAAAATTGTGATAAAATGCATATAATGTAAAAATTTGCCACTTAAACCATTTTTAAGTGTACAGTTCAGTGGCATTAATTACATTCACAATGCTATGCAACCACCCTCCCCATCTACTTCCAAAAGTTTTTCATCATCTCAGACAGAAACTGTAACCATTAAGCAAACGCACCCCACTCACCTCTCCCCCCAGCCTCTGGTAACCTCTTATTGACTTTCTGTGTCTATGAATTTGCCTATTCTAGATATTTTATACAAGTGGAATCATACAGTATTTGTTCTCTTGTGTCTTATTTTATTTTATGCTTTACTTCACTTAACATAATGTTTTCGAGTTTCATCCATGTTGTAGCATGGGTTAGAGCTCGATTCCTTTTCCTGGAAGAATAATCTGCCAGCAGTTTGACAAAACTATTTTTGTTAGTACAGTGATGACAAAATATTTGAAGTTGAAAAAGTATAATTTTAAAAGTTAGCTTTGCATTCTCTAGTTTTCACTGTCCTTATAATCTTCTGTTGTTTTTTTTTTCTTAGAGAGGGGGAGGGGCAGCGGAAGAGGGAAAGAGAGAATCATAAGAACCTCACAGCCCCGAGATCATGACCTGAGCCGAAACCAAGAGTCGGGCGCTTAACCGACTGAGCCACCCAGGCGCCCCAATCTTCTGTTGTCTTAAAGTTAGTAACTTATTTCCGCTCATTGATGTCCCCTGCCTGGCTCCTGAGGCATTTGTGGTTGTAACCACTGCGCTTGCACTCTGGGGTGACAGAGCTCTTGGAGATTGTTGAGACTGAGTCCTCTCCTCAAGAAGGTAGAAACTGGTCTCTGTGCTCCTTTCTGCCATCACCTAATGCCATGGTGACTTATATGCTAGGTGCTTAATGAAAATTTGTGGGTTCCAGTTCCAATTCAACGTAGCAAATCTTTATCAAATGTTTGTAATATTCCAGGCACCCATGCAAAGGGTTATATAAGGATACAATGGAGAGGAAAAGAAATGTGTTTCCTGTTAGCTCAGAGAACTATGCTATAGGTAGACAATAATGATGTTAAGAGCTGAGGATCTTAAAAATAGTCATGTCTTCTATTTTTGTAGTTTTTTTGTTTCCAAAGAATGTTCTTGTATATTAGCTCGTTTAGTGCCATGATGTTTGATGTATATTACTTTTGAAAACTAATGGCTATGTTTTAGTTTATTCCAAATGGAACAAGTCGGGAGAAGTTATTGGTTAACCAAGATTTTAAAGTTTGATTTGATGGGGTGGTAAATGATGAATTAATTCTCTCAGAAGGTTTTTTCAAATCTAAAAATAGTTGGTGTAAAGGAAATTGTTTCTCAGCCAAGTTGGGAGATGTGCCAATTTTTGCTGTGCTCTAAGAATCCTTACCAACTTTCCTGCCATTTTATGGGCCTCACTCTCTTGACAGCTCCAGGATTTAAGTTAAAAGGGTGCCTTAAAACAAAATCCAGAGTGCACTGCCCTTGTCTCTTCATGTGTGTTATCTGTGCCGAGATCAGTCGTGAGGGCTTTTAGAGAGTGAGCAGCTTCGGAGTGTCCTTGTGGAGGTTTCCTGAGTTCACCAGACTTGCTGTCACCTGGAACTGTCCCACTGATTTGGTCATCAACAGCATCCTCGTGGAAAAGGGAGTAATGCAACCACAGCTGCCACCCAGCCCTCAGCAACTCTCCATCCTGCTGTGTAGCTGAAAGTGTGGGTCTCTGTCTTCATGTAGCACAGCCTCCCCACCCTGGAGATGTGGGAAAGAGCCAGCATTCAGTCAGTGGGATGACCGAGAGGAGCTGGTGTCTGAGTTCTCTATAATAACGTAGTCCTGTGCCGTTACCAACGAGAGCGAAAGGGGCCCGCGGAGAGCAGTGGACTAGAATCCTTGAAAGAATCCAGATGCAAATTACAAAAAGTGCTTTTTGTCAAACATTAGGAAAGAACATTAATACATCTGAACAAACGTACCTAAGAAAATTGTGTAGGAGGCAGAGGAGATTCTTGGAATGGGAGGAAATGCCAGTTCAGTCTGGTTTAGAGAAACTCCAACCACAAGCTCTTTTCAAAAGGATATCAGGATTCAAGCATTACATCATCTAAAGAAATTCTCATTGGTGTTCAGACCCTGTCTGGCTGGAATCTGATTCTCTTTATTTAACCCTTTCTCAGCTGAGACATAGCCCATTCTAACTTTGGGAATGTATGTTCCATGTTGTTTGCAACAGCCGTTAGCATTTGAGCAGAAAGCATTGGGAGGGAGTTGCTTTCTATAAACCCCTCAGCTCAGTGTAAGTTTTTATGCTTAGAGTGTCAAAAAGTTATTTCAAACGCTTTGTTGCTATGTAATTGCAAAAGCAGCATTCCTGGGAGAAATGCTTCAATGAAAGCCTTTGAAAAATAGAGAACATCTAGTCATTGTATGATTACTTTTCCCACACCTCAGTCTCCTTTCTCTGATTGTTTTTTCCAGCTTTATTGAGAGGTAATTGACACGTAACATTGTGTCAGTTTAAGGTATACAGCAGAATGATTTGATATGCATGTGTATTGCAAAATGATCACCGCAATAAGGTTACCTCTGTCTCCTCGCATAATTATCATTTTTTAAATAGTGAGAACATTTAAGGTTTACTCGATTAGCAACTTTCCAGTATATAATACAGTATTGCTGACTAGAGTCACCATGCTGCACATTAGATCCCCAGAACTTATTCATCTTATAACTGGAAGTTCGTACCCTTTGACTAACATCTCTCCATTTTCACTATCTTCCCAGCACCTGGCCACCACCATTTTACTCTCTGTTTCTCTGAGTTCAGCTTTTTTAGATTCCACATATAAGTGAGATCATGCAGTATTTGTCTTCCTGCGTCTGACATATTTCACTTACCACAGTGCCCTCAAGGACCATCTGTGTTGTTGCAAAGAGCAGAACTTCCTTTTTAATGGCTGAGTAATAGTCCATTATCTATGTATCTATATATCTGCACCTATATCCATATCATCTTCTTTATCCATTCACCCCCTGAGGGACACTAAGGTTGTTTCCATATCCTGGCGATTGTGAATCATGCTGCAATGAACAGGGGAGTGCGTCTATCTCTTCATGAAAATGATTCCATTTCCTTCGGATATATACACAGAAGTGGGATTGCTAAATCATAGGGTAGTTGTGTTTTTAATTTTTTGAAGAACCTGTATACAGTTTTCTGCAGTGGCTGCACCAGTTAGCACTCCAATCAACAGGGAACAAGGGTTCCCTTGTCTCCACATCCTCACCAACACTATATCTCTTGTCCTTTTGAGAACAGCCATTTTGAAAGGTGTGAAGTGTTATCTCACTGTGGTTTTGATTTGCATTTCCCTGATGATGAGTGATGTGAAGTATTTTTTCATGTACACATTGACCATTTATATATCTTCTTTGGAAAAATGTCTATTCAGGTCCTCTGTCCATTTTTTAATCAGAATGTTTGATTTTTTTCTATTGAATCGCATGAGTTCCTTATATATTTTGGATATTAACTCCTTATGAGATACATGATTTGCAAATAGTTTCTCCATTTCCTGGATTGGCCTTTCATCTTGTTGACTGTTTCTTTTGCTGTGTAGAAGCTTTTTAGTTTGATATAGTCCCACTTATTAATTTTTTGCTTCTGTTGCTTATGATTTTGGTATCAAATCGAATAAAATTGTTGCCAAGAACAATGTCAAGGAGATTTTTCCCTATGGTCTGTTCTAGGAATTTTATGGTCTCAGGTCTTACATTTAAGTCTTTAATTCATTTCAATTTAATTTTTGTGTGTGGCATAAGACAGGGGCTCAATTGAACTCTTTTGCTGTGAATATCCAATTTTCTCAGCACTATTTATTGAAGAGACTATCATTTCCCCATTGAGTATTCTTGGCACCCTTGTCAAATATTAGTTGACCATATATGGGTGGGCTTATTTCTGGGTTCTAGATTCTGTTTTGTTGGTCTCTGTGTTTATGCCAGTACCATATTGCTTTGATTAATATAGCTTTGTAATATAGTTTGAAATCAGGTAACGTGAGGCCTTCAAATTCATTATTTCTCAGGAATGCTTTGGCCATTTGGGTTCTTAAGTGGTTCCATACAAATTTCAGTATTTTAAAAAAAATTTCTGTGAAAAAATGCCATTGGAATTTTGATAGGATTGCACTGAATTTATAGATAGGTTTGGCTGGTATGGTCAATCTCCTTTCTCTTATAATCACACTCTTAACTTTTGGTCAACATTTATATCAGATTGTTGCTCTACCTTGTCTTTATGGGTGAATTTTAAAATTATGGACTTATAACTAAACAACCATTTACAAAAAGTGAAGTGACATACCATGGCCACCAAAGAGATATGTAAGCATTTTGGCTAAATGGTGCCATTTTACTTGGGTATTTCCCACCTAATCTAGGAACAGGCACTGATACAGTTAATGATTTCAAAAGTATACCATTCTGGAATTGGCCTGTAGTCTTCTTGTCTTCCCACTGGATGCTTGAATGGAACCAGATAGACACAGACAGTAATTGTGGGTCAGAGTGATAAAATGCCTCATAACAGCTTGGGAGTTGTGAAACTTAGGGCTATTATCTTAGTTTCATATCACTTTCCCTTTCTTCTAATGGTGATATTGGAAATACATGTTTTCCAGTTAATAAATTAAAACCCTCTCGACTTCAATCATTTTTGGTTTTCATAACATCCCTAGAGATAAGTGGAGACAACTAACAGAGGTAAGAAACATAGGTCTGGAGGCATGACAAATTGTATAGGATAGAGGAAAATAGGGAAGAGAAATAGGGCACTGTGATCCCCTACCCATTTGCAGGAGGACTGGTGGCTGAGATATAACTGACAGCCAGTCGACTAGGGAGCAAGGAGCTACTTCTTGGGGTTTTCAAGCATGATGTGCTTACCCTCCCTTCTGATTCTATTACTACCAAAAAAAAAAAAAATCATAATCTTGGCCCCAGCAGTCAGGATTTGGTCCCCAAAAATAGGAAGAGAAGGGTGGGAGAGTGAAACTCCCAATGTATTGACCTTCAGAGGAGATAGAAAATTCAGACAAAGAGTATGTGGACTCGGGGAGTATTAGCTGTTTCTTTACCTTCTTCCACACAGACACCTAAATTTCAACTGATACAGAATTGGCAATTGACTCATAATGATAGAGTGTTTATACTATAAAATTATTTGTGTTTGAAAGAGTAACACATATATTCTTTACCAGCCTTAACAATGTTCTTTTGCCACCTGCAAAAACTATTTTCTAGAATGAAGATTCCCTTTTAGCCCAAAGCTCAAAATTATCAGTCATTATTGAAAAGAAGAGTAAAAACAAGCCAATAAACTGTTGTGCATTTGATTCCGGCTCAGAAATCCATTATCTTTCAAATGTTCATGTTGTAAGTCAAGTTCTTCAAGAAGCAGACTCAGAGGATGTACTGGGTAGTGCTCTGCCTTTGGGGGAAGGGAAGGGAATAGGATTGGGGAAAGAGAGAAGTCA
Source organism: Phoca vitulina (assembly GCF_004348235.1). Taxonomy (NCBI): domain Eukaryota; kingdom Metazoa; phylum Chordata; class Mammalia; order Carnivora; family Phocidae; genus Phoca; species Phoca vitulina. The sequence continues at coordinate 29,367,822 of NW_022589705.1, read as the reverse complement.
AACTGTGATACAATCCCAGCAAAGGGCTCAGAGTCCTGTGACCTTCATCATAGGGCCTTTTGGGGATCTCTGAAGCTGGGCTACCTCTGCAGAGTTGTCCTCAATTGGGACTAGAGGACTGGGCCTTTATACCCCTGTAGTGACCAGTCATGAGATGTGGGTGGCTCTAGGGGTAGGGTATGACCCTGGATGAGGTGAATCTTTAGAGCGAGTCCTAGAGAGGCACTCAGCTAAGGGTTGTAGGTCGTCAACACTGCCAGTGGCTGAGGGAATGAGTGTCTCAGTCCCAGAGGATGGATTTGGGTGGTGCACCACAGCATCCACCACAATGCAGACAAAAGTTCTCAGCAAAATAAACTTCTAAAATTATTCAGTCCTTTCAAAAGTTGCCAAAGTAAATTAAGGTGATAAAGACTTCAAAGAGAGCCCTGAATGGCCCAGAGATGGCAGATTTCTTAGAAATTATAGGGCAAGGCTCTTATTTAGAACCTTTTTACTCAAATCATCAAATGAATGACTTTTCCATATACTAGATAGTACCAAGAGCACAGGGTCTTTTCTGGTTTTTGATGTGTAGTATAGTGGGGGACAGAGGTAGGAGTATAGCTGCCTCCATCATGATCCGCTTGACAGAATAAAAAGCATTTGGCTTAACCTTCACCACCTCAGCTTGAGTCCGCATTCTTGGAGGATGAGCTAAAGATTGCATTCTGGATCTTTCTTTGAAAGAAGGGGCGAAATCTGCTGCCAAGTATAGGAGCACTGGAGCCTTGAAATGGACTCCAAAAACTGGTGGTGGATTTGGAAACAATGCCTTATATGGCATCGCTGTTCAGAGCCACTTCAGGGAGCTAGGGGATCATCATGGCATTGCCTACGGTAATCAGGGCCTGTCTGACATTCAGGAGGTGAAGCAAGAAGATGTGTGTGCCTAATGTTGAAGAAAAGCATTTTTATGTCTGTTAACATTTCTGGTGTCCGATTGAGTGGGTTAGCAAAATAAAGACAGATGGCAACAGATTAATGCGAACACTTACAATACCTACAAGATTGCACCCACTCCAGCCGAAGCTCTTGCACTCAACTTCCTCTACAACTCACAGTCAAATGTCACTTAGTGACCCTGAAGAGAAGAGCAATTTATGATGGATCAGGAATCAGGATTAACCATACATTTATCATGGAATGAGGAATCAGAAACTTCATTTAATGTATAACTGTGATGTTTGTCTGGGGCTGGTGGATCATTACTTTGCAATCACTCCTTGTGTTAGGAAGCAGGAATTGATTAGCCTAGGGTCATTAAGTCCATCCCGTGCCTCCAGGCTGTACAGTTCGTGTAAATGGTTCCAGCTGGATATGCCTTTATGCTATTCTTAAGGAGCTCCTGAAGAGGAAATTACGAGATGTCCCAGAGGAGCACATTGTGAGGGTCTCAGAGCCCTAAGATCCAGAAGTTCTTTTCCATATTTAAGGAGCACTGGACTAGGGAGTCATGAAACCTGGACTCTCTTATCAGCTCTGATATTTAGCAGTGGTTAGACCTTGGGGTAGCTATTCTTTGACCTAGTTTTTTCATATGTAGGAGAAGATTGAAAGTATTTTTCCAGACACGCCTGACACTTCCACAAGACTGTCGGGAGCATCAAAGGAGGCAGTGAGATGTGGAACACTGTTGAATTTCTAAATTAGGTTGTGATTCACCAATTCAAGGGTACAAATGGAGATCAGTTAGGTACAATTAAGGACTGATCAGGCCATGGAGAAGCAGATGCGACTTTACGGTGAAAAGCCTCTGCGAATTTAGATTGAGAGAACAGGTCTAAGATGGAGTCAGTCACGCTTACAGTTGAATGCTAAGTGCATTCGACTTGGTCATGTTCAAGCCTGTTGCCCCCATCACAATGTGATACCAAAGGTTAAGGTATCTGGTATGACGGTTTCAGTCGTCATTGTTGGGTTTAAGTACCATTTGGAATGAGTTTTGTTTCTAGCTTTAAGATGCTCAGTGACCTGGAATGCACTGTCCTGTATTCGGCTGAATCCAATTACTAGTAGGACAGTGTGGGTTTGGTGTTGAACCAGAAACCCACCCACTCACTGCACATGTGTTTCCATATCACATAGTGAAAAATACATTGTAGCTTCAAGCCTCTGATAAATGGTGGTAAATTTTTCCAACGCTGGAATTTTTCTAATGTCTGATAAATGTCTTTCATAATTCACTAAAGCTTTTTGAGTACAAGAGAACATCCATTATAAAGCAGAGATATGAATTTTCCCTGTATATGCCTTCTGACATGACCCCACCTTTGCTTTGCCGGCACTGAGTCAAGGCTGTTTTGTTCTTGCTGCCCAATGGGCTCCACGGCTGCACTGGAAGAGTTGTGACCCTCTCTCCCTCGACACTTGGACACAATTTGTCCTGTCTTTTTCACCCTTGGAGAGCCTCACAGCTGGTCTGCATGATACCCGATATCATTTTTATGATAAATGAAGGCCTTTCTTAAAGCGCAGTATCTCTGTCCTGCTATGGTGAACGAAATGCCTCCTCCAAGGACAATGCACTTCCTATTCGTTGCAGCTATGCACAGCCATTTCTGTTCTTGGATTTTTGCATCTCCCAAAGTTTGGGTATATTTCCTTCCGTCCTTTTCTATTTGATTCCCGGGGCGTGATAGCAGAGTTTGTTTGAAGCTCCTGTCTTTCAGAGGCTTTTTGAAGTTTTTTATTTATTTACTTTTAAAGTAATGAGTGGAGGGTTATGAAAAACAACAAATTGTGAAGATGGAAAATAATTTAACAGCACATACTGTTAGTATTTAACAGTACATAATAGCATTAGAAATAATACTTAATAATTCATAATATTATCACTTAGCAAGAACTTCCATTACCAAGATAGACCCCGATTTCATTGATGCTCACAATGGTGCCACAAGGTAGGTAAGGAAACAGACCAGAAAACTGGGGCTCCATGAATTGAGGTGTTTTCTTCATTTTCTTATTTCTAGTAAGGGATGGTATCAGTATTCAAGCTCAAGTCTTCTCATTATTTGTCTCATGTCTTTTCAACTTGATCACAGTGTTTAGTACTAAATCAAACTTACAATGATATTTATTTGACACAGTTAATGACATGAATACTGGTGATTGGGCTGGCAGCCATGGTAAGTTACATCAAAGAAAAGAGTGAGTGTGCTTTAAGTACAAAGTCAGCATTCATAAGGGTGGCTGGGGAGTGAGCAAAGAAGAACAAAAGAGGTTGTAGCTCCAGGAGTTCTTCCTTGCAGGCTTTAGGAGGTTCATTTTAGGGAGGGTACAATTCTGCTTCAAGTCAGTTCTGGTGCCCCAGGCTTGGGAAGTGAGACAAGACAGGCTGGGGGTGGTGAACCTCTTCCCTTTCGCAGAACTTGCCTTGTGAGGGCCATCCTTTAATTCTAGAAGACAGAAAGAAAATATATGCCTCAGAGAAGCCTATTTTAGGGTTTAGTAGGTGACTAAGGTGACAATTGTACATCTGTGATGGTTCATTTTATGAGTCAACTTGACTGGGCTGTGGGGTACCCAGATATTTGGTCAAACACTATTCTGGGTGTGTCTGTATGGGTGTTTTGGAATTAACATTCGACTCATAAGACTGAGTAAAGCAGATTGCTCTTCCTAATGTGGGTGGGCCTTATCCAATCAGTCGAAGGCACCAATAGAGCAAAAAGGTTGATCCTCCCCTGAGTAAGAGAGAATTCTTCCTGCCTGACCCCCTTTTGAACCAAGACATCAGCTTTTGCCAGGCTTCAGACTCGAAGTGAAACATCAGCCCTTCCTTGGTCTCAAGCCTTCCAGCATTCAGACTGGAACTTTATCATCGGTTCTCCTGCGTCCCCAGGTTGCTGACTGCAGATCTTGGGACTTCTGGGCCTCCACTATCATGTGAGACAATTCCTTATAATAAATCTCTTTCTATATATACATCCTGTTGCTTTTGTTTCTTTGGAGAACCCCGACTAATATAACATACCTCCAATGAGGTAGGTGGTAAATAGTAAATGATGAGGCAGAAGTGAGTTTACTATGGAAGTCTGGTGGAGGGGTGTTGGGGCCCTGGCAGAGAAGGTACTCAAGAAACAGGAGATAAAAACGAGAAGAAGCTACACTCTCCGTACAGTGTATGGGTGCAATTTCTCAGGTTGCTGTGACCTATCAGGGCAGGAAGGCTGATGGGGAAGTGGTGAATGGAAGGAGCTGGAGAGTGAAGGCAATTTGGGAGCATAAATGGGGAGGCCTGGGCTAGGTTCCAAGCAAGGGTTTTGAGCAGTCACAGGACAGTATGAAGTGTGGGGGGTGAGGAGCATTAGAGAAATGTAGAGAGGCAGACAGGGTGAGGGAGAGCTATTCTGAGAGGATGAGTGGAGATCACACACAGAGAGCACCTCCAAGACTCTGACCTTTGCCTCAGCCAGCCTTGCTTGCTCCCCTCCTAGAGATGAAGGTAGCTGCCATTTTATTCTATCAAAACTTACCCTATTGTAACTCAATCCAGCAAACACTTGCTTATTCATTTGCTCAACAAACATTTATTGAGTGCTTACTGTTTCAGACACTGTTGTCAAGTCCTGGAGATACAGCAATAAACCAAAGAGATAAAATTCCCTGCCCTCCTGGGGTTTCCATTCTTATGCTCTGTCAGGCTCTGGGCGATCCATTATAGACAAATACACATCTCCCCTCCTGTACCTCAGATCATGGCTCCTGCTCTGCTCAAAGCCCAAATTCTGAACAAAATTATGCATGTGTAAATCACCCTATTGGACTATACGCTCCTTCAGATCAGGGAGTGTATCTGAAGGAGTGTATAGTCCAATAGGGTGATTTACACATGCATAATTAACGATAAAACATAATATGACACATGGGAAAAGGTTTGAGGGAATGAAACTCAGTCCCTCCTAATGTTATTTGACCTACTTTGAGATCTTGCCCTTAAAATGTGACTATCTAGTGCCTCACAGATTACAAACTGCATTTGATATCTATTATCTCACTTCATGCTCTGAACAATCCTTTAAGTTAGATAAAAATAGGTATTATTAGGGGCACCTGGGTGGCTCAGATGGTTAAGCTTCTGCCTTTGGCTCAGGTCATGATCCTGGGATCTAGTCCTGAATCAGGGAACCTGCTTCTTCCTCTGCCTCTCTCTCTCTCTCTCTCTCTCTCTCATGAATAAATAAGTAAAATCTTTTTAAAAAAATAGGCATTATTATTATTTGAAAGTTTGAGAAAATGAACACTCAAATGTTAATGGTTCTGATTTTATGCAGAAGTCTGTATTTCCCTTTCTATCAGGCCAGACCACTTGTCCCACCTTTCCTAACCTCTCCCATTGGCAGGAGAAGTGAAGTATTGGGTGCAAAGCACTGGGCAAGTCAGTGGCAGTGAGCTGGTTCTGAGGCGTTACTAATTGCGACTAACCAGGTGGGTGGGCGCAAAGGGTAGTATGGTGTGGTGGGTGCAGGAGTGGCATTTCGTGCTGCAGTTGGCCATGCATGCCCAATTTATGTGTCATGCAATGTGAGGGAGGAGTGTTATATGGTATTAAAAATTTCTAGAGAACGTACACCCTCCACCTACAGACAACCTTTAATATGCACAGATGTATGGCTCTTTCCCTGTCAGGCAGATCCCACATAGGGAAGGCTGAGCAGTGGGAATGGAAGGCAGCCTGAGAGAAAGGGGCCATCCTGTTTTGGAAAGCTTTCCTTGCCTTTCCCAAAATATGGGGACAGGAGGACCAGTTCTCCCAGGATGCTCCTAGGACGGACCCAAGGAATTGCTGCAGCCCAAAAGTCAAGGAGACTGCAGAACAAGGACTCCGATTTTCCTCTAGCAACGTGTTTAGAAGAGTTTGCCAGACCCTTTCATCCTCACCATCCTCCTGAGAGCTGGGTGACACAGGTACTGATATCCCCACATTATTGGTGAGGAACCTGAAACTGAGAGCTTCAGTAATTTATGGAGATTATACATGAGCTGCAAGTGGAGTGGAGATTTTGAATTCAAGTACGTCTGACATTTAAACCACAGGTTTCCTCTTCTATGCTACATTTTTTCCCCCATGAATAAAAAGTGAGAAAGAATTGGTGATTAAATTAAATATTATAACTAGTTATATATGTGTATAAATTTAATTATTTAACAAGCCCACATAAGGTTTACTCATATTACTGTTTTTATTTTTCTCCATTAATTGTGGCTTATAGAGTGTTAGAGTCTCAACCTTGCTGCTCATCTGGAACTTTTCAAAAACATAGATGTGTGCATGTGTGTGTGTGTGTGTGCATGTGTGGGTATGTGTGTGTAGAGAGGTATCAGCTTTGATATTGAATCAGAATTTCTAGGAGAAAATTTCCAGGTTGTTCTGTTGGGCAGTCAGGTTTAGAAGCTACTAATAGGTCCCATGCTTAAGCAGATTCTAGCTCTGATGGTGTATCGCTTGACTAAGTCTCCCCAAATGGTGTCCAAACAGTGACCATGCTTGTATATACTCGTAACTTAGCAAGACCCATACGGTTGACAATCATAGAACAGCCTACTTGTAGTAGGTAGAATTCTAAGATAACCCCAGTGACCCATACCTGGTATATGCCTCTACCCTTGAGTGAGGGCTGTAGCTGTGAAGATGATGAGATAGTCACTCCCTTGATTGATTACACAGTATGGTGAAGATGAATGGATTTTACAGCTGTGATTAAGATCTCCAGTCAGTTGACTCTAAGTTCATCAGAAGAAGGATTATTGTGGATGGACCTGACCTAATTATATGAGCCATTTAAAACAGAGTCTACAAATCAGGATCAGAAAAAACAATAGAGATGCTTTTCTATTACCTGTGAAGAAAGCAACTTTCATGTTGTGGAACAGGCCACATGGTAGGGAAGGGTGGAGCCTCTAGGAATGGAAGGCCTCAGTCCTATAACTTCAAGGAACTGAATTCTTCCATTTAACTTGGAAGAGGACTCTGAGCCCCAGATGAGATCTGCAGCTCTTGTTGACACCTTGATTTTAGCCTGGTGACACCCTGAACAGAAGACCCAACTCACCAGTGCTTGACCCCTGACCCATGGGAACTGTGAGATAACAAATTTATGTGGTTTTAAGCCTCTAAGTTTGTGGTAATCTCTTATGCAGCAATAAAGATTACTAATACAAATATCAAAGTCCAAATGAAAATTTTGAAGTATGTAGGTTATATCAATTTAAAAATTATAATACATTTTAACTTAATATTTCTTGCATACACATCATGGGTTAGAGGTGAGTGGAGATTTGATTGCAAGGATGTCTGACATTGAAGTTTGTTTGCTTTTTTTTTTTTCCACTATGTAGTTCTTTTTTTACCTAGAATACCTAAAAAAGGAAAGCACTGATATAGTTCCAAGATTTTTGTAAACCTGTACCCCTTAGCAATCATTACCCATTTCCCCCCTCTATAACTCCTGTGATCACAAATCTGTTTTCTATCTCTATGGATTTGCCTATTGTGGACACTTCATAGTCATGGAATTATACAATATGAGGCCTTTTGAGTCTGGCTTCTTTCACTGAGCATAATGGATTCAAGATTCATGTGTTATATAATACGCAAAATGTGTCATATCCATGCAATAGATATTATTCAGCCATAATAAGGAATGAAATACACTTTTGCTTTATAGATATTGGTTTTCTGTTGTTAGGTATATAATGTTTAAAATTATGTCATATTGATGGATTGATATTTTTGTTATTTTAAAGTGTGCTTCTTTGTCTGTAGTAACAACTTTGTCTTAAAGTCTATTTTGTCTGATATTCTCATTGCCACACAAACTCTCTTCTGGTTGCTATTTGTACGGAATATCTTTCTTCATATTTTTACTTTTAACTTATTTCCACCTTTGAATCTAAAGTCTGTCACTTGTAGACAGCATATAGTTGGATCATGCTTTATAAAATCCATTCTGCTGATCTTTTTTTCTTTTATTGGAGTGTTTAATCTATTTTCATTTAACATAACTACCAATAAGGTAAGATTGATGTCTGCCATTTTTCTATTTGTTTTCTGTATGTCATATGTCCTTTTGTTCCTAGTTTTTCCATTAATGACTTCTGTGTTAAATATTTTCTAGTGTGACATCTTAATCCTCTTGTTGTTTCTTTTACTATATTTTTAGAGTTATTTTCTTAATGGTTGCCATGAGGATTACAATTAACATCATAATTAATCACAATTTAGTTTGTATGAATACCAACTTAATTTCAATAGTATACAAAATCTTCGTTCCTAGCTACATTCCTGGCCCTCTCCTTTGTCATATTATTGTCATACAAATGACATCTTTATACATTATTTGCCTAAAAACAGCTATAGTTATTTCCCTACACAGTTTTATTCTAAATCTTATGGAAGAAAAGAATTACAAATAGAAAATAAATTTATACTGTTTTTTATATTTATCTGTAGTTACCTTTACCAGTGCTCTCCATTTCTTCATGTGGATTTGTTTTACTGTCTAGTGTCCTTTCTTTTCATCATAAAGGATTCTCTTTAGTATTTCTTGTAGGGCATGTCAGCTAGTGGCAAATTCTCTGCTTTGTTCATCTGGGAATGTTTTGATTTTTCTTTTATTTCTGAAGGATAGTTTTTCTGGATATAGAATTATTGCTTGATAAGTCTTTTTTTTTTCAGCACTTTGAATTTGTTAACTCGCTTCCTTCTGGCCTCGAAGGTATTTTATAAATAAATTAGATGTTAATCTTAATGGTGATTCCTTATACATGATGCAGCACTTCACTCTTATTGCTTTCAAGATTTTCTCATTGTGTTTCAAAAATTTCATTGCAATGTATCTCGGTGTGGATCCCTTTGAGTTTTATCCTATTCATTTGTGGGATTGAGCTTCTTGGATGTATGGGTTAATGTTTTTCATCATATTTTGGGAGTTTGGGCCATTATTTCTTCAAATATTTTTTTCTGCTCCTTTCTTTCTTCTACTGGACTCCCATTTTGCATATGTTGATACCCTTTTTGGTGTGCTACTAAGTATCTGAGACTGCTCATTTTCCTTCATTCTTTTTTCTTTCTGTTCTTCAGACTGGATAATCTCAATCATCAAGTTCACTGATGCTTTCTTCTGCCAGTTAAAATATGATATTGATCCCCTTTTAGTGAATTTTTTATTTCAATTATTGTACTTTTCAACTTCATAATTTCTATTTGTGCTTTCAAAATAGAAATATCTTTTTATTGATATTTTCTAAATGGTGAGACCATCATTCTCATACTTTTATTTAATTCTTTAGATGTGGTGTCCTTTAGTTCTTTGAATATATTTAAAATATCTGATTTAAAATCTTTGTCTACCAAGTCTAACATCTGGGCTTCCTTGGGGACAGTTTCTCTTGATATTTTTTCTTTTGCAAGTTTCACAACTTTGTTGAAAAAAAAAAGATGTTTAAAATAATACAACATGGTAACTGTGGAAATCAGATGCAGAATTTTTTGTTGTTTGTTTACTTAGTGATCCTCTTGAACTAATTTTTAAAATCTGTTTTATTTGTCATGTTTAACCACTGACAGCTTGTTTGGTTAACTTAGAAGAAACCTAATGATTGGGAAGAGATTTTCTTAAATACCTGGAGCCAGTAAGTCTCCCAGCCTTTGCTGAAGGGCTTTGCATGTGTATTGGGATCCATCTTCAACACTCAGGTTGGAGGTCTACAACTCTACATTAGCCTTTGCATCTTGCTTCCAGAGAGCCTCAAGATTAGCCAGACATGTAAGTTTAGGGCCTTCTCAGCTCTTACCTAGATATGTGAACAGCTCTATACATGCACATGGATTTCTAGATTCCCAGAAATATGTCAGCATTTTTAAAGCTGCAATGAACATTTCATTCCCAAGATTTTTTTTTTTTTTTTTTTTTTAAAGATTTTATTTATTTATTTGAGAGAGAGAATGAGATAGAGAGAGAGAGCATGAGAGGGAAGGGTCAGAGAGAGAAGCAGACTCCCTGCTGAGCAGGGAGCCCGACGTGGGACTCGATCCCAGGACTCCAGGATCATGACCTGAGCCGAAGGCAGTCGCTTAACCAACTGAGCCACCCAGGCACCCTCATTCCCAAGATTTTTAAGTTTTTTTTGGTTAGCTTCTAATTTGTCCCAATTATTATCACTGCCTCAGGTAACTGCAATGTTATACAATTGCTGCTGATTGTTTTTGACAAACACAAGGCTTTTCACCCTAAGTGAGCTCTGAGTCAGGTCAAATAGAGATAATCCTTCAAGTGGGGGTTTTCAGGAAACTGGCAGACTGGTAAAATAATGACAGTTCACTTCGACCCCTCCAGTGGCTGCTAGGCTGCTGGTTTTTACTGTAATTGTTGGATTGTTGGTTTTCAAGTTTACATCAGCACTGAGGAAAGTGGGATGGGAATAGGACAAGTTATCATACCACAAAGCTTGCTTTTCTTACGGAGATTCAGCTGTTTTTCTTGAGTAAATACTCCTCATTGCAAGCCTTTGGTTAATTTCCAGAGTTTTGAAAAATTTGATTCTGACAATTTTTGGCTGGTGTTGTTTTTGCTTTATGATGGAGCAGAGTTTTGGAGGTCCTCACTCTACCATTCCCATTGATATCATCTTCTCCAACTCATGTTTATCCTTCAACAGTTTTCTAAGATTCCATACTTCCTCTATTTGGAAAGTGCACCTGTCTCATTTTAGGCTTATGGTAAGAACTAAATACGATAATACACCTGGACTATAAAAAGTTCAAAATAAGGGCAAATTGAAATTGAATATATACTGTCATAGTTCTTTTGTTTATATATATGTGAACAATATGTTTTATATATATATATATATATGTGCACACACACACACACATACATATATATATAATCAGCCTAGTATTCTGGCAGAAGTGGTTGGCTGTCCTCAACATTCGTTCTCCTCTTCCAAGGTATAGAGTTATCGATTGGAAATGATTTCTCAGCCATGGACTATATTTTTAGCTCCCCACCCCTTATATCTAGTAGGGATGATATAATTGGTTTTCACCAATGGATCGTATGCAGTGTGTTGATGCTGAGTCAAGAGCATTAAGAAACAGTGTGCCTCTCTTTCCCCTTCTCTCAGTTTGATGTCAAAGAGTGTGGTGACCTTGGGGGCCATGTGTTAAAGACAGTGGAGCTATAATGTGGAATGAGTCTGGGACCCTGGATCATTTTCCTGAAAAAGCACCCATTCTGGGGTTTTTCAAGTGAGAAATAAACTGTTATGTTTTATCAATTAATGCCTCTTGGGGTTCTTTTGTTATAGCAAATAGGATTTCCTTAATACAAGAGGCAGTCCTACAAAAACACTGATGTTACAGGATAAGGCTGACAACTGGGTCAATATATTATCCTGTATGTAGTAACAACATTTTTGGAAAAATTATTTCACCTAATCATTTGTATTTGAGGATCATGGAGTGAAGGTCTCCACTGTATATATGGGCATACTTAGACATGTTTGTCTGGGTTCATGAAATTAGCTGGTGAAACTTTCTTTGGACAGAGGAGAGGATTAATAGCTGTCAGGTTGGAGTTGATGACTTGCCCCCCAAGGAGAAAACCCTCCCAAGAATAAATGGCCAGCCTTTAACTTCCTAGATAATATGTTAGACAGAGGAAGAATGGGCTCCTTTTATTTAGGCCCAGGAAAGCTTCTCCAGGCCAAGGTCACACTCTTAAAAATTATGTTGGGATGGAAATATTTGGCTAGAGGACTGATGTCAGTTTTAACATCTGGAGTGTCATTCTAGGAGTCAGGAATGACAGAAAGTTGAGGAAACGCCATAAAGCGGATGCAGAGGACACTGGCAATGATCTGGGACACACACGAGACACACCCCAGGGACCCCTTGAATCAGAAAACGGACGAGGGAATCTCGAGATGTTGCCAGTGAGGGTTATGTAAAGGACAGGTCTTTTGTTGCTTTATTGTGACATACATTTCTGATTGAACCATCAGGCTTTTGAAACCTGGGGAAATGTGGCCTACGCATATATGCCATGATGAGCTGGGTTATACAGCTTATAATGGAGGTAGAAAAAGATAACTGTGATTCGTGTCTGTCCTTTGCTCATTCTCTTTTATTGTCTGAAGTTCACTTTTTTTCCTAATTGTATGACCACTGAGACTAGAAATCCACTATGGATGGAGTTCTGAGAAATCCAGGGGAATGTTGTAATAAGAAAGTGTTTCCTATTGATCTTCTCCCCTCCCAGTAAGCTCTGTATTTGGATTGCTTTGGGCGTGGGGGGAATGGGGCGAGGGCAAACATCCAGTAACTTACATTTTCAGGAGCTTTGTGGTTTATACTCAGAAACTCAGTGAACTGATAATGATGGCAAGCAGAGGTTAAATCTCCATTTCATCATCAAACTGGGAAGAATAAAGGATTTGTATTCAGTCACACAATGTGGAATGAGGGCAGCTCTTAAAATGATTGCTTAAGGTGCTTTTTTCACACAGCCTCTGTTTGGCTGGTTGTGACAAAGTCTGCTCAAAAAGAAACTTTGGACTAGATATATAATAAATGAGAAATGCCCTTGGGAAAAGGGAAACACCTGTTCCCCCCACCCCCTCAGTTCAATTCCTACCCAGTAATTACTTAGGAATATTTAGGTGGCAGACGTGGAGAGTACAGCACCCCCATCCCCTAGCCCCCACCCCAACACAAGTCCCTTTGGCATTTTCAAATTAAGAGTTTGGGCTTTTGTTGTTGTTGTTGTTGTTTTTCTGCTTTGGCAACCGGTTTGTTTTTATACTGCCTCTATGGGGCCATAGGAATACCCTGTCCCTAAACATACACAAACCCAAATTTGAAAAGCCCGATGTGGGAATGATCCATAGAAACAAGAGAATGCCTTTGCTTTTGACCATACATGGATCTTGGCACTGCAGCGCGGGGAATTTGCCCGGTCTGTCACACAGCCTCTGCCCTGTGCCCTCAGCGGGCAGGCAGCTGTGCTTTCTTTAGCATGGATGCTTCCGGAGAGTGACCGCTCATAAACCTCAGATGCTTTCCCTTCACAACAGAAGGGCCCCGCCTCAGGATTTTAGCCAGAGCAGACATGACTCAAAGGGAGATGTTTGCGGAACATCCTCTCCCCTTAAATCCATTCTGCTCCTCACCATAGCCTTGCAAGGATCCTTTTTTATTGCTGCCTCCCACAAAAGTTTAGAAAATGTTTCTTTTCCACTTAATTTACTTTCCAGTTCCTTACTCATACTTGGCTTCCATCTTTATTTTACTTCCGCACGACTTGAAGGTAATAATATTATTTAATAGTCATATATACACCTTCCCACGTGGGGTCTACATCCTTGTTACGTTACAAGCCCGCAGCTCCCCATTTTATTCCTCGACATCCAGAGGAAACCCCCCTCCCGCCCCCCCCACAAGGTGCTAGATAATTAGCTTGGCTACCGTTTGCTGCAGAAAGCGTTTTTGGTTGGCTCTGGTCACAGCGCCTGGGCTTTGGGGCTGGGCCTCCCGCTTCATTGGAAGGACAGTGAGGACGGCGGGCTGCCGCCAGACCCCGGCTCCCTCACCACAAGCCCTTAATTGTTTATTAATGAAGCTTTGGCCAAGCAAATCTACACATTGTCTAAACCCTCCGCCCCCGGAGTACATTCCAGCCCGCCCACGAACGTGTACTGTGAGGCTGCTCTCTGCGAAGTCTCATTCCTTCCCTGGCAGAGTTGGTTAGGATTCAAACTTTTTTTTTTTTTTTTAACTTTTATTGTCAGCACCGGCTCCATTTGAGATTGTTTCTGATCCCCTAAAAATGGCAGCACAGGTGTTACGGCTCAGAGCTGAGCTCGCATCCCCTTGCCCCGTATACCCCCTGAGAACGGTGTCCCTTTCTGCTCCTCAGCTGGTCTCTAGGCCTAGCAGACAGGAAAGCCCTGGTGGAAATTCCTCCCAAACGCCCAGTGGATGGAGCAATCCAGCAGGAATAAGCCAACAGTTGCTGCTTGGTATTTGAACATCATTTAATGAGTGCCCAGAATTCATCTGTAAATGCACATTGTTAATTTAGGGCCTGCTATTCATTAATTAGGGGTTTAGTGGCAAGTGCCATTGAGCTATCTGCAATGTTTAAGGTTACGTCAAGCCCTAGTAAACGGCTTGCTGATAACAAGCTGCATCCATCTTCATTACTCGGCCACTCCTGTCTGACTTTGCTCAGCATCTTCGAAGGGCTATGCCTCTTGGAACTGAAGAATTAAACTTTTATCCAAACCAGATTCTGCTCTTTCACCTCTTCTGATTCCTTGAGTACTTCTCATTTATTTTGCCTAAATGACATCTGATTACCTAACATGGAGTGGAGCAAGGTCTTAACCTAAAACAGCCTGCAGACCTCAGTTCTCAGCTGGAGAATTCCAGTGGGTTAACGCTAAGGAAATCCTTACATTTCCATTTCATCTGATACTGGGCTCAGTGTAAAAGAAATAGTTTCTGATTTTTCTTCTCATAAAGTTGCAGTTCCAATAGAATTTTTTCTAAAGCCAGAGAAATACAGGAAATTAATTTTAAACCTGGAGAATAAATGTCCCTATTGGTTCAAGTTTACTTTCGCAGTGTTTCTTTCCCTGAAAATATGTATCATTTGAGGCGATCGTGGTGCCAAATGAAATAATTCCAACCATCTAAAAAGCCCCGCGTGCCAAGCCTCAGCTGTACAAACGTGGTCATGGTGGAGGTACCTGCTCAGTCCCCAGGCGGGCTCCAGTACCTGGCCTCCTCTCCTGTTTCTAGGCCCACGGTGGAAGCAGGCTGCTTGAGAGGACAATTAGGGAGATACTTGCTCTTAGAGAAAAACTATACACGTACAAGTTTGTATATCCTTCAAATGCTAGGTTAGAGAACTTGCCTAAAAACGCACTTCCACTGACAGATGGTCTCTATAAGTAGTTGGTTCGGAGAAGGGAGGGAGCTACCTGGCATGGCTGTTTCACACATTAGGGTGCTTGCGGGGAGAGCCTACTACTCCCCTGAACCATGGTTCAATTTTAAGCATCACTGGCCAGGATGGGTTATTGTAACTATGTGGAGAAGGGCACTTGAGAGCCCGATGCTCAGTGTGTGTGAGGGAGAGGGGAGGAGGAGGAGGAGAATGAGAGCCCAAGGGAGGGTATCTGAAAACCTTTGCACCACTGAACTGGCACACTTATCACAGGGTGACAGTCTAGACCACAGGCCTGCAGTGCATTGCTGTTGGTGGTGCATGCTGCCAATTGGCTTAGAAAATGCAGATCCCCCTCTCAGATAGAGAGAGCAGGAGGCAGGATGTCAGCTGACTGACATCCCCCACAATAGGGCTTCCCAGGCTCTGGATGCCAAGTGTGGCTCCTCGCCGGGTCGGCCAGGTGGGAGGTAGCTCTTCCCAGGGGAGGCGCTGCTCTCCAGGCCTTCACCACGAACTGCCCCCCCACCCCGAACCCAGGCTGGCATTCAGCCAGAGGCCCCCCCCCCATCCCTTTCCCCAAGGTGGATGGCAGGAATGCCATCTTGTCTTTAACTTGGTAATTAAGTTCCACAACACAAAGATTTAAAAAAAAATTGAGTTGTATTTGTGGATCATCATCTTGTCCTGCATCTTGCATCTTACTAAACACAAAATAGAAAATGTCCTAGAGACTATGGTAAGAAAAGAAAAACCAAAACAACAAAGCCAACAAAAGGCTTGGTTTATAACATTTAGCCATGAAGTTATCTGCATTATATGCAATTGAAAGAGACAATCTTAAGCTGAGGATTTCTTAAATTTACCATAATGATGCACTGGACACTTGAAGTAAGAGCCCTTTGAAGCTGACGTGCTGCGGGAGGAAGCACACTCTTTCTTTGGAAAAGAGAAAGCCAATATATCGTGGTGGCAGAAGGAACAATGGAGCCAATGAAACAGAGGTCAGAGCTGAAGGTTTCTGCTAGAAGCAAGCTACACACAGGTATTTTAATTTTTTTTTCATTCAGACAGAAACTCTGCTCTGGGACCCGCAGCACTGCATGCAGACTGCTGGTAAGAAAAGCATTCAATTGTTCAATTTTTATTATTCAATATTGTATTAAAATTTTTTTAGGCTCTTCGGGTCAAGGCAACTTTTAAAAGGTTAAAAGCTATTCAAAAGGGTTACCATATCCATAAAAGCAAATGAGATTAAGCCTAAAGACTGATGGAGGAAAAACAATAATTTAGATAAACTGCCACCGCCTCAAAAATGTTTTGACTTTTACCAGAGAAAGGGAATGCAGAGATTCTTGGATTGGTTGTCATATCAAAGAAAGATTCATTAAATTTGAAGTATTTATTTTTGTGCTTTTTATTGTTAGGTGTGTTTTAGGCCCGCTTCCACCTTTCTTCAGTTACATTCTTTATAATGGTTTGGGAAATGTAATTGCTTGGCTCCAACTTCCATCTGTCAACTATTGACCTTGCTCGTTGGGCATCTGTAACATCAGACACTATTGTCATGGAAAGAATTATGATGTTTCAATCAAATGTATTGCAAAATTAACAAATCCATAACATGGGCTGGGCCACATGGAAGAGTTTAGAAAATGTGTTTCAGAGACCTCAGGGAAAAGCAAATAGGCTATCCCCATTAATGGTGATCTCCATCGCTTGCCATTCATCGTGGACGTTATCGTATTACAACAGAAGAGCTAAATTTGAACCTCGGACTTGAAGGGGAGTACTTCAAATCAAAATGTGGGGTTCAGCAAGGGAGACCAAAACCACTATATGCTCCCAATGCGAAGTTCTGCATTCATACCCTTGATTGAGCTGGTGGCAACTTTGGGATATCTGCGTATGCCGATTCTCCTTAGTTTCTTTCAAAGCACATGAAGATAGGCTTTCGTCTGGTTTTTGTTGCTGATCTCCGAAAACTAAATCTGCCAGAGGGTGGGACTCACAGAGCTGGTAGATCAGTCAAAGAGGTGATTGCAGCAATCAGGGTTAGCTGATATTTACTCGAAAGTCTAAGCATATAGAACAGCAAATTTCTTGACATTAAAGTGAGAAGTGAGTTGATATAAAAATTTAATTTCATCTGCTTTGGAAACTGGGTCTGGCCTGACAAAATTAAAATGGATAGAAATAATATTCTGGACCCTCAAATTTTATTTTCACTGTCCTGTGTCTGAACAAATAAGCATTCCAAGTAAGTAAGAGGAGCTAAAATTTCCATTTCACGAGAAATATTCCCTGACAAAGAGTTTTTGTGCTACATATCTTTCACTTTTATAAACTCTAAAAGGAGAACGGTTGTTGTGGACGTTAAAATAATCGGGTTTCTTGAATCACAAAATGGCAAAGCAAAGGTGATGCGTCTGAGAAAAGCTAAAAAAGCATGAATCAGTTTGGTCCTGCCTGAAGAAAATCTATTATATGCAAACAAAAATTTACAGATGAATAAATTAGGGGGTGATTATTCATATTGTAAAAGCATCTTTAAAGGATTCCCCTAGGATTCTTTTAAAAGGCTTAGCTCCACTAGTTCATGTAAGTGTTTGTGTGCAGATCATTAACTATCTGACAGGCAGCCCGGAAATGCAGGTAGAGAACCAGTGGGGGAAGGGAGAGAATGTTCAGGAGGCAGAGGAATATCCGACAGACACCTGAGGCTTGCGAAGCCTCAAGATGAACGTTGATGAAACAATGATGGAAGTCAAAGTGAAAATATGATATTTATTTCCAAGTTATGCTTTATATACCAGGGCAGGCTGCTTGGGTTCAGATGCCAGCTCCACCACCTATTTAGCTGTGTGACTTTGGACAGGTTGTACAACCTCTCTGAATGCCAACCCTCTAGGGCTGTGTAAGTATTACATGAGTTAATATATATAAAGCACTTAGCACTGTGGCCCGGCAGTAAATGCTGTATACATGTTTCTAAGATGATTCTGGAACAGGCTATTACAAAATATCAGGTATTCTCTAAAGCAGGGACTATTAGTGTGATTAGGATACTGGAAGTGATTTAACAAAAGCAAAATACTCCCTCCCTAGCCCCCCAAAGAAAAAAACAAAAAACCCCACAAAGGAACATTGAGGAATGAATACTGCTGTCTTTTTGGGTTTCCCAAGGAAGTCAATCTGAAATTTAAACTTCTTTGAAATTATTATCCTAATTTCAATTTTCCTAGGGGTTTGGCAAAATTTCCAAGATGGAGATGCACATAGAGGCAATCAGCAACCTAGTGTCTGTTGACTTTTCTATGTTAAAAGGCTTTGATTTATCTATTATTGCATTTGTCATTTTAAGAACTGTAGTAAACAAGTTGAAGTATAACTTTTTCATTTGTGGGAAAGAAAACTTTTTGCTTGTTAGGTTTTGCTTGGTTTGCACAAAAATGAACTCTTTCTATGCATCCTATCCAGTGCATCTGTGCATATGGAGTTGTGGGCTTGGAATAGACATTCATTGATTCTTTCCAAAGGAACAACCAGTAACGAAGTGTCCCAATCTGCCCTTCTAGTCTGATCAAATAGTTAACAGATTGCCAAACCAGAAGAATCAGCAGTGGTATGTGTGGGTGCAGATAGTGTGGCCCCAGGAATCTCAGTGTCAGGTAGATAGATGGAAGGAAGGGTACAAATGTTCATTGTCGTTGAGGTGGCCCATTTGGGGGTCTTGGCAGTTGATAATTGGCTTTACCATGTCAGTTTTGACATGGCACATGAGAAAGCCCAGACTACTTTAAGGGCCGGTCATGACACTTTTATTAAATTATAAAATTATTTCACCAAAATTCTCTTTGGTATCCCCCCAAAACTCTTCTGTTCAAGACAGGCCTCCTTGACTGACTAGCCCTCTGATCATATCAGAAGACCTACTACTTTCTCACATTCTATTCTGTATCCCATTGGATACAGGCTGAATAAAAATATGCTTTCTGGTCCTCACACTTAGTTTATATGAGTGAATGCTGATGGAAATGGGTAAGTAACTAGTTTTTAAGTGCAGGAGATCAAATTACTTCCTTCATAACTTGAAGTTCTTGACAGCTCTGGAAATACTAGGCTTTTTTTTTTGCATGTTAAAGTGGGTTGATCTTTACCTAGCCTTACAGCAGATTGCCAAATTGTCAGCTTTCAATATATTATTTTTTGAAACAAAATTATGTGACCTGATTCATTTTGGGGAAAAATTTCTCAAGTCAGAAAACTTAAAACCATGGAAATCTGTAAATGCTTTTTGAGTTATATAGAGTAAGGGACAGAATTTACTTAAGTGGGAACTAGTTTAGTTGCTTTTATTTTTTAATTTTTGCTTGTTTTTTTAAAAAAATGTGGAATGCTTCATGAATTTGCATGTCATCCTTGTGCAGGGACCAGGCTAATCTTCTCTGTGTCATTTGAATTTTAGTATGTGTGCTGCCGAAGAGGGCACTAGTTGCTTTTAGTTAAACATTTGTCTCTTACTGGTTATTTCCTGTGTCCAAAGAAATATGTTAGTACCAAGAATTCAGATTTTGTTAAACTTTGCTTATTATACAACTTTGCCCAAAGCAACTTGGTTTCCCAGGCTTACATTCCCCTGTTATATTTTCTCACTATATATTCATCCTTCACAGCATGTAACACAAGTGTATTGAGCAAGGTATTTGTGTAATTATTTGTTTAATTCCTATCTTAATGGATAGACAGTAATCTCTTTCATCATAGGGGCCGCGTCTATCTGGCTCACTGTTATAGACTCAGTGCTGAGCACAGGAACACACACAGAGTAGGTGCTCAAAGAATTTGTTGAATCAACAGATATTTGCTAGTAAATTTTCTGTGCTGATTCTGCTTAGTAGTAATGAAATATCTATCATATATATAAGTTCCATTGAAGTTTTTCCTATTTATGATTTTTTTGCTTTTAAATGTTATACACACACACACACACACACACACACACGTAATATTGTATATATATGTGATAGTTAAAATATTCAAACTTGTATAGATGGGAACTGGATGAAAAGCCAAATTTATTCTCACTGCCCTTTACTGATCTCCAAAGATTTCCAGAGTTAATGACTTTAATTGCTTCACTTTTTAGCTCTTCTGGTATTTACCATCATATTTCTAAAGAACACATTTTATTCTTGATTTTCTTAAGACTTCAGGTAGTATCTATGGATTTCCAGATGAAAGATGTGAAATTTCATACACTCATACTTTTACTTTCTCCCTTCTTCCCTATTGTCCTCTAAGTTCAGGGTTTTTGTTGTTGTTTATTGTTTTCATTTTTCTATTAGTTATCTTTGTTACTTAACATTATTCTTAACCTATGTTTTTTAATCATCAGCTTCAGACTGACTCTATTTTCCCCATACTAGGTGAGATGAGGAAATCAGTGTGCCTATACTTTCTTCTTTTCTTCTTCCCTGTTGACTTCTGTCAGCTAAGTTACTATATTTTACATTTTTTTAGTTTAAAGCAATTTATATGCAAACATTATTATTTTAATAATTTATACTTGTATATTGTGCCATTACATTTCCTTCTATATCCAGTGTCTTTCAAACATTGTCTATAGTTTTATTTTAAACATAGGAACATCTGAAATAATCAATATATAAACATTATGAATATTACTCTTTCTATAACCACATAGTATAATTAAGCACATGGAGAAAGTAGTGTAATCCCACATAGTCCCAAACACCAAAGTCTGAGAGATTAACATAGAAATAATATAATTAATACTACATATTATTTATTATTAATATAAATTAAATAAATATGATATAGTTATATATTAATATGTTATATATATCAACAATGGCTCAAAATAATGTCATGTTTTAGTTTGCTTCATATGATACCAAGACTTTCTTTTACATTTATTTTCATATGTACACTACCATCCTCAACCCACCTCCAGGTTTTTTTTTTCCATAAAGTTCTCTGGTTTCCTTCTAATTTCTATTCATTACTTTTTGGGTGTACTTCTCATTCTGAGATTTCTTTCATTGTACCTCTGGATTAGATGAAACTGTTTCTTAGATTCCTTTTCTTCCTCTTTCTTATTTTTTCATATTACTGGAGTACATCCTCATAATATTTTCTTTAAAAAAGGTGGATGAGGGGTTTCTTTAAAAAAGGTGGCTCAGCTGGTTAAGCATCTGACTCTTGGTTTCGGCTCAGGTCATGATCTCAGGTCATGAGATCGAGCTCTGCATCAGGCTCCCTGCTCAGTGTGGAGCCTGCTTAAGATTCTCTCTCTCTCTCCCCCTTTGCCCCTCTCCTTGCTCAGACATGCTCTCTCTCTTTCTCTCTAAAGTAAATAAATAAATAAAATCTTTTTTTTTTTTTTAAAGGTTTTATTTATTTGACAGAGAGAAAGACAGCCAGAGAGGGAACACAAGCAGGGGGAGTGGGAGAGGGAGAAGCAGGCTTCCCGCCGAGCAGGGAGCCCGATGCGGGGCTTGATCCCAAGACCCCGGGATCATGACCTGAGCCGAAGGCAGACGCTTAACGACTGAGCCACCCAGGCGCCCCATAAATAAAATCTTTTAAAAAAATAATAAAAAAGGTAGATGTGGAATAGACTATTTGAGTTCTTTATGTCTAAAATGCCTTTATTCTTCACTTGAATTTTATTTATAATTGCACTTCATATGGTATTCTAGGTTTAAAGTTGCTTTATAGGCTTTTAGGATCCAGTGTTGTTGTTAAGGCATTGATGTAGATCTGATGGTCATTTCTTTTGAGCACTTTTTATTTCTCTCTTTTTAAAATCTTTTAGAATTTTTCTCTTCAAGCTTAGTTCTGAAATTTTACAAGTATGTATCTAATGCATTTTTGTCCACTTGCCATTTGGTGAGTCTGCCAATCGTTGAGTTGATACGTTTCCCAGCTCCAGAAAATTTTCTTCATCTATTTTCTTTTGTTATTTCTTTGATTACTTCAACTCCTTCATTGTTTATGTTGTCTTCCTCTAAACCACCTTTTAGATACACGTAAGACCTTCTTAATATGTACTTTATATCAGTGCTTTCAAGTTTTAATGTATGTGAATTACCCACAGATCTTTTCAAAATGAAGAATCTGAGTCAATAAGTCTTAAGTGAGGCCCGTGACTTTGCATTTCTAATGAGATATCTAGATAATGCTGATCCTGCCGGTGTGTGAACCACATTTTGAATAGTGGGGCTTTATATTTCTTGAAATAACTTTTTGTGCATTTTTTTCTTTTTTTTTCCCTTTCCGTTATGGAATGTTTTATTAATTCCACTTTCCAAATTAAATTTCAGTCTTTACTTCTGTCTGCTATGGTTTAGCTCACAGTTTAATTTATTTTTATGTAATTATATATTTTTTTTAATTTTCAAGAACTCGTAGCAGCCTCTTTTTATATTATGAACACAATATATTCTTGAAATTTTGAAGATACTAATAAGAACCTTTTCAAGTTCTCTTTTCTTCCTTGTATTACCACTGTCTCTTCTGTGGTCGGTTTTTATTTACCTTTGTCTTTCTTTTTCTTCTACTCGATTTCCCTTAAATATCTGGAAATCCTTGGTTCCTCACTAATTTGGGGATGTAAAGGACTATATTATAAATACATTATGTTTATGTTTATATTTATAACAGTTGGTCTTCATATCCTTTGAGGTCTAATGAATCATTTTACCCAAAAGGCCTGTGTTCTGAATGAGGGGACTGCCTTTAGGCTGTGTCAAAAGGTGAATGCTACTGACAAATGGCTTCTTTTTTTAAGCACATTAACAAGCATGGGGCATCACAACTGCCAAATAAGCCAACTATTCCATATACAGAGGAAGAAGAGGGGCTCTCTAGCACAGCTGTTCTGAAAATGGTCTTCCCGTTAACAGAACTTTATTACTACCCCTTAGCAATTTGTTCTTTCTGTACCTGTTTGGAGCCTCTCCAGATGTATTTTAAAGAAAATGAACACCACCTCCACTACACCTCTTTTCTATGTGTGTATTTTGGGTTGTGATTTACTCTGCTAGTGTTTATCCAACAATAAATCCAAACTACTTCCTAGCTTCCGAGACTTTGTCAGACTTTCTGGCCTGCTAATGTCATCCCCCTGTTGCCTCCTTTTTTTTTGGCTTGTTTCAAGTGTTGTCAAGGATTTATTTATTTTTATATATAAATTGTCATTTCAATGGGAATTTAGCATGGAAAGGAGGCAAAACAGGTCTTGTCCATCATCTTGAATTAAGAAACTATATGGCTATCTTAGAACTGTTCTAAATGCTTATCTGAACCTGGCTAACACTCATCTGGCTGTTCACAAACAGACAGACCTAACTGTAAATAGGTAAATTCCCATACAAGTTACCTAGACCTTGCTAATTATTCTTCATGGATCAAGTAGGATTTAATAGTGTTAAGGGCTTTGGATGATTTTAAATTGTTCCCTAAGCCTCTTGGCAGTCCCTTGTGTGTACAGAATAGCATGATCACAAAAGAGAGTAACTATAGAGAAGTACCTAACCTAAAAAGGCTAGGATAAAAATTAAAGTTAAAAAGGAACTTGAACTCGCCTACAATTTACTTTGGTGTGTTACATATTTTTATGTTAGTTGAGCTTGACCAACTCTACCTTGGATTTGCCAAGAAAATAATTGATGTAATCACAGAGCCAAGAATGATAACATGTGAAGATCTGTGGAGGATTGGCAGGACCCCAGATCACTGGGGAAAAGCCAATGGAATACCTATTTTTAAAAGGCAATAAAAAGTTGCTTGAGAATTAATGACCTTTAATAGAGTGAAAAAGCAGAGCATACGGATTACCTTGACCCAAATAAGTTTTAGATAGTCTTACATAGTAATGGCAGTAATGAGTAGAGGAAATATGTATTCATATATTATACCAACATAACATTAAGTATCCAAAACTGGATAAATGTTTTTAATGTAAAAATATTAGATTTTTATTTATTTTATTTGTTGCTATCATTTTGTTAGGATTAAGTCCATATCTTGTCAAGCATCTAGATAATTGAAGACATCTAGATTTTGGCCACATTTCTCAATTTTTGCATAGACATGCATTGTTATGTAGATGGTCCTAATAACATAGAAGTATGACGTTAAATTGAAAATACTAATAGAACCATTATTCAGATGCCAAATCCTTCCTTGATAACATATGTAGGGTATATGTTAAAATTTTGCATATAGGACTGAAACCTGATGGTGGCTGCTTTACTCTAGAATTTAAAATTAAATTCAAGATGATTTCAATAACCTAAGTCATTATTCTGAAATAAAACCAAATAAAACAGAACAAGTGCTGATCATAAGTTGTTTTAATTAAGAAAGAAGAAGGAATCCCCACATTTTTGAAATAGGGGATAACTATTAGGCAATAATTGGGTAGAAGAAAAAGATTAGGAGTTCTCAGAGTCCCCAAGCAGTATTATCCACTGACTATAATTTGATGAGATCTTTCACACCTCTGGCCTTTGTCTATAATGCTTCCACTGCTGGGATCTATTTCTTTCCCTTCTTTATCTTGCAAATTTTCCACTGGTCCTTCCAGTCTGAACCCTGCAAAGTCTTTCTTGCTATACATTTTGAGTTAGTTTCTCTGTCTTCTGTGTTTCCTTGATATTTTGGACATTGAGATACAATTAACATTTGTTGAGTGCCTACTAACCTACCAGGCAGGGCACCAGGAAATAATAACTATATCACAGGAGCATGTAGTGGACTTGCATTAAAGGCAAGCTGGATTTAGTTTTAAGTAATTACCTTTCTCATCTCTCAGAAGTAAGCATTCGATAGATACTCATTAACATTCTTACCTCCATGTTTTATGCTAATTTTGGTTTAGGTAGAAGCGTTATAATGAGTAGTGATGAAAATATGGACAGTAAAAAAAAATAAATAAATAAGGGAACTAGGTGTGCTTGAGGTAGGACAATGCTGATGGTTTTGTTCTAGTGCCTCAGACAATATTAAGAATGGATCAGTTCATTTTTATTAGATATTTATTTATTTATTTATTATATTTAATGTGCATAAGTACTTCATCAGTCATTATGGAAATAATAAAGTATATAGACACAGTCCCTGTCTTCAGCATAAGACAAGCATGTAAGAGATGCGTATACATAATGACAATCCAAGGGAGTTTGTGTTGGTGCTACAGAGTCAGAAAATAATGTGCATAGTGACCAGGCTAGGGTGTCTAAAGAGTTGGTATGCAAGCCAGGCCTTCCACAGGGCCTGTTAGGTGGTAGAGGTGCTCAATGTTTGCAGAATGTTGAGTGACATTTTGAGGGTTGAAGTTTAGGGGACAAGAGTGTTCACTCATCCATTCATTCACCCAGTACGTATTTGAATGCATGCTAGATACCAGATACTCTCCCCGGCCCTGGGATATTGACTGTTATCCCAGATATGGATCTTTCTTCAAATACATCCTCATCATGTTAGATTCTTAAATAATAATCAGATTTCAGGATTGGGAAGGATCTTTAAAGGTCATCCACCTCGCTTTTGGTTTAACTTCTAGAATAGTGGTAGCTACCAGAGAATTAATATAAATGCTGGATTTTAAGCATGCATTCATTCCTCACTCCATTCTCAGAAAATTTACCAAAACAACCATAAGAGAAAACCACAAGTATGACCTAGTGCTCCCTTTCACATGCTTCCAGCTCCATGGCTCACCACTGTAAGTGAAGAATTAAAGCTGCAACAAAAGATCAGCAGTACTTTAAGAAACAAATTGACAGTTAGTCCAGATAAATCTTTCTTACTGATATTAGATACTAGCTACTAGTGCAGCAGGATCTGGGTAAATAAGTTTAAAAAGAATTATCTGTCACATTGAGAGAATTTGAAAAATATTAAAAAGTACACATTACTTAGCCCAAGATGATATTAAGACAATCACAAGAATATCATCCATTAGTTCTAGTCATTCCCTTCCTGAGTATGAGAATGGCTGGCTACATTTGAGAGCGTCCCACTGCACCGTAGGCATTTTGAAAGAGGGTTAGTGGCTCTGAAAGAAGGGGGATAGAAAGTCCCCATTGGTTCTGAGGCTCTCACCAAGAGAGCTCATAAAAATTTGGCAAGAATCAAAATTCACTTGACCAGCTTCTGCCTATAGCCACAGTCCTTGATGTTGAGCTGGGAACGAACACTCTAATTTCTTTTTACCATCAACATTTGTAAGAGAAAGAGAAAAAGAGTCTTAGACACCTCAAAACAAGACTTATCTAACAAAAATTATTTTGTAGAAATAAGTGTTCACTTCCTGACTGAAAACCTGCCACATTTCACATTAGCCTAATACGTTTTTAAAGTGATGAAGTACTTGACAATTGAAAAATGATTAACAAGTAGGAAAATGCATATTGAAACGCTCATCTTGTGGAGGGTCTCATAAGGGGAGGGGTGGGCACATGAAGACCCAGGTTGCAATGTCTGTCTTGAACTTCAGAATAATTGTATCAGTTATTTTGCAGATAATTGTTGAGGAAAAACACTGAAAGGAAGTGTCCAATTGACTTCATCTCTCTTTCGCTTTGTCATAGAGCCACACAATGAATCTTCTAGTTACTCTCTTCATTTTGTGGCCGTTTCCTCTCTCCTTTTGCCAGAAGAGCTGGTTCTGAGTGCTACCCTGGCCTAGCGCTTCCTTTCCTACCTGCACACCTAGGAGGTTATTCCTTTTCCCTACTCCAACATCCAGAAAAGAGAAGCTCATTGCTTATGCTGCAATTTTGATAACCTACCTGGCAGAGCAGTTATTCAAATTTTAAGCTTCTGAATGCAGCAAGATCAACCTGGCCTATCCACATAAATAATTTTGACACGATAAGTATGCGAGAGCGATGATAACCGATAAGTGAAGCAATTACCTTGCTTTTTTGGATTATATTAAATGAAGATTCTGATAGAGTAATGAAAAGAGACAAAGCAGACAAAAAGTCGGCTGCAGAGCTTTTGGGCACTGTGTTATCTCTATTATACCATATTGAAATAGAGAAGCTATCACCAATCATGCATTTCTATGTAACTTCTGGCTTCTAACAGTGAACAATGAATAAATTGTCACAAGACAGTAACTGATAAATTGGGATTGGCAGTGCTTTTTAAAAAGCATAAATAAACTTACTAGTCACCTTTTTCTTTCTCAAAGCAGTTTTTAGGGGACTCCAGGAGAGGGAAATGCGGTGCAACTTATGTTCCCTTCTGTTCCCTGTCTCTACCCCAGTCCCTTTGCTGCCCCTGTTCTTTGTTTGCTACTCAGTTTTAAGGAGTCAGGACTGTGTTCTGGTGTTATCACCAAATTTCACCAATCCGTGGTCCTTTTCACCTGGGATGTGGCTTGACTGGGTGGAATTCACAGCAACATCAAGTTAGTTTACAAAGTTTACTTCAGGTGACGCAAGTTTCGCAAATAAGAGTGAGTATAAAATATGGACAATTAGTTCCATGAGCTCTGGGTTCCAGCAGAATAAAAGTTCTTTAACAGCCCAGAGATGCTTTAATGATGGCCCTGTCCTGTATTCACAGATTGTTCAGAAACAATATCCCCTTGTTGGAGGGAGTAGCAATAGGCACTTCTTCCATCAGAAACCACCTAAATTAGAGAGGGCCTTAGGTGTGAGTGAATGAAGTTTTCTAATTCGAATCACTCTAGCGCTTTGCTGGTTTAAGGATGACTTGTTTATTTATTTATATTTTCTTTTGAGACAGTCTGTGGTCTAATGGGGTATGGTTTAGGAATGAATAGAATTCAGTTGTTTTTACAATTACAGCACTGGCCACCTAAGCTAGTTATAGTGACGCACCACCCGCCATGGTGTAGATGCTGGGGCTCGAATGTGGAGGTAGAAGGACAGGGTTCAAGTCCCAAAGTCACCACTTACTTATGGTGTGGCATTGGGCAAGCCAGTGTTCCCTTGTGTATCTCATCTGTGAAATGGGAGTCATAGGATTTAAAAGGAGTGCATGTTAGCGAAAGTGCTTTGTGAATGATTAGGCACAGTGCGCACGTGAGTACTGACCTGCCTGGTGGATACCTTCAAGATTCCGGGAGAGGACCAGGCCCAATGCTGCCACTGGTTTTATCAAGGCCAATGGCTTATTAATGGCGGGGTTTGCTGACTTAGTTCCACGAAACAAAGAGTGTGCGAATAAGCATCATTAGTCATTTATTTCCTCTTTTGTTAAAAATGCAAAAGCAAACTATTCACATGGCCACTTTTCAAAATGAAAGGGCCAATAAAGTTATTAAAAGCAAATCACATTTGATTAAATTATTATCATGATGGTGTTTAAAATAACATTTGTTCTGTTTATCAAACTCCGGTCTTACTGCACTAGTAAAGAATTTGCCTTTTAAAAGAGCAGAAAAACAAGAAAATGGAAAGGAAGGCCAGTGTCCTCACCAAAGACTGGATCCTTGGATCATTTTTCACGAGTTCTTTACAAGCCTGCACTGCTAGAGCTCAGCCTTCCAGACCAGTCATACAAGTTAACGACAGTGGGGTTGGGAGAATCAAAGAATGTGGAGGGAGAGATGGGAGGAGAAGAAAGGAAATGTTGACATTGCTAACCCCGGTCTGCTTTTACATTTGCTTGGCAGCTCTTCCACTTTTATGACACATTTAGCTAGCTGACCTTACATAACTATTTGTTACTCATCCCGGTCTTCTTAAATGTATAATTTCTTCCCTACAATAAAAAAGATGGGTTGTTGGTGTCACTTGAAATAAAGGGAAAGAACATTTGTCAGTTTGTAGATGGTCCACCAACCTTATCCCTCAACATTAGAAATCAGCAATTATAAAGTATATTGCAATGAGCTTTACCATGACTGGTCATAACTGGAAAGACAGGGATTCACCAGATGTGGACCAGGTACATGCCTCACGGCACAGCGCCAGTTATGAGGACTGGTCAAGAACATCAGCCAGGAGCTCCAAAATTACTCCCCCTGCCAAATTACTGCCACCAGAGCGGCCCCCATGCTTCTTCCAGAACTCCCTGCCACCGATAACTAAAACTCCATGTACCCATTCCGATTGGTCAGTAGGTCCTACTGGTTGTTAAGTATTTGATATCTTGGATATCCACTTAGTATTACACAGTTAAGTAGACCGAATAGAGAGCTGTATTTCAGCCCATGGAAATGAACTTATGTCTGCAGTTCTTAAAAGAAATCAAGGTAAGCCTAACAGAATTCAAGCAGGAAAACTTAGAGACATATAATACTTTTAATCTATGTCTTATATTTATGTTTTTATAGGTTACTCTGGGTATACTTGATAAGGATACATGAGCTTTCCACTTCGGATGGGTATTAAACACATGGAGGAAACCAAAGTCATAGGGTTTTAGCACTCACTGACAAAGGTTTTTGCACCAGTCAAACACCTTTGCAAATCTCTTATGGTATTATACCTTTGACAACTAACCTTAAATAACATGGGGTAGATCGAAAGGAAGGAAGCTTGACCCAGCACATGCCATTTAAAAGAAGAGCACTGACATATTATAAGACCTGCAAAAACTATGCCAGGCCTGTTTATGTCCCAGGACCGAAATATGGTTTCTATAAAACCTAGAAAGTATTCCAAGATAGTCCAGGATTCTAGCTAATAACCCATTGCTTATGGACTGTATCCTTTTTGAGCACTTGACTTCAGAAGAGGAATAAAAACAAGGGCTTCTGATGAGACAGTAACAAAGGATCTGGCCATGATTGAATGAGTGCGTTTGGAGGTTGGAGCTCGTGCGCTGGGGAAGCCCGGCATTTGCCACTGGCTCGCATCTGAGTTCACCAGTATTGGTTCTGTCACATGAAAAGCAGGAGCCGTGGTGATATTTGTGTGAGTAGGGCCTAAGGAGTTAGGGGAGGCAGGCAGAGTCTCTCTCACACTACGGAGAGTATAAGCTCTGGTATATTCTCTCTCCCATTCCCTTGAGGGTTCATGTTCCATATCCCTAGTGTCTAGCACATAGGGGACATTTAGCAAATATTCACAGAAAAAAATAAATAGTCTCAGAGATGAAATGTTAAGTTTTTTTTTCATACCTCATACGGGGTCTTCTCCTTGGAATGATTTTCTTTTCATTCGCTTTATGCCTACTCCTTCTCATTCTTCATTTATTTATTCATCAAATATTTACTGAGTGCTTACTGTAAGCCAGGAGCCATGTCAAGCACTGGGATCCAGCCCTGAACAAGACCTGGCTCAAAGGTCACTGCCTCTGAGAAGCGTTCCCCAAGTCTCTTGAGCAGGAGTTGCCCCACATCTAGGTCCCATATTATCTCTGCTGTTATTTATTACATCGCATTTTAATTAGCTGTGTCTAGTTCTTTCCCCACTCTAAAGCGATTTTCTCGAAGGCAATGATTGGATCTTGGTTATCACTATATTCTCACAGCCATTAAAACATTATCTGTGACAGTGGTAGATTGGTGGCAAACATGACTGATTCTTCACGTTTTCCTGCAGCCTTGGCCTTTGTCATATGACCTTGTAGCTCTGTTCATCAAGAGGCCAATCTTATTTCCCAATTCCTGGAATCTGGGTTGACCTTGTGACTTGCTCTGGCCAGTAGAACATGGCAGAAGTAATTCCATAATAGTTCTGAGCTTATTTCTCAAGAAAGAATAAGCCTCATCTAGCCTGGTGGGTGATGGGAGGCCCATAGCTTCATCACCTTTGTCTCCCCAGCTAACAGCCAGCCAAATGCCACACATGTGAGCAAGGCTGTCCTACACCAGCAGCCCTCAGCCAACTCACCAGCTGAGCACAAACATACGAACATGTCCTGTTAAGGTAAGTTGAGCCTTGTCCAGATCAGCCAACTGCCCAGCTGATCCACAGACTTAGAAAAACTAATCAGTACTTATTGTCTAAAACCACTGAGTTTTGGTGCGACTTGCTACCCAGCACTGGCTAACTGATACAATGATATTTTAAGACAAATTTTCTTTTCTTTCACTTAAACAGCCACAACCAAAGATGGTGTATACTCTTGATTAGAAAGTTTAACATTTTGTTTGGGGAAAAGCAGTCAGTTCTTTATCTTTCTGACGTTAGGGGCTGCCAGTCTTGGCCCTGGTAAAGATCATGAACACCTGGATGTCAGAGCTGGAAATAACCTAGTGGTCATCTTACTTACACCCCTCAATTTCTTGAAAAGGAAAATGAGCCAAGAAAAGTGGTGTAACTTACTCAAGGTCACCCAGCCTCTCACCAAGTGCAGATTCAACCGCAGTCTATTTTGGCATAGTACTGGAAGAGAACTGTGGGCCTCCACAGCCACAACACAGTTCTCACCCCCCAACCAAGCTTTGGTAACTGAAGTCTTCCATTTATCTTCTTTTTTTTAAAAGGTGCAGCTGGCACAAACTATTCATAAACATAGTCAAACTTAATGAGGAACACTATAAGCATCCAAGAACAAGGTTATCTAAGTGCTTCGATTACTAAAGAAATGCAGTATGTGTATTTTCTTCTGCCCCATTTATAATGTTTTTGGACCCTCACTGCAGGCTAAATTGATGCCAAGAGTTCCCCAACAGACAGATGTGTGTTCATGCATGCCCCCTCAGCTTGGAGCTTATTAGTCTTACAAAACACCAATTTCTCAACTGGCCACACGATTATTAAACTCTGACTCGGGGGGATATGATCACTCCTAAAGTTTGTTTGCTAGAGGAATTTCCTTTGCTGCTGGATCATGTGATTCTAGGAGGACTATAATCAAGCGGTGCTCAGGCACAGGAGCTCTTCGAGGAACATTGTTTTCCAGCAAGAAAACGAGCAACTTCATCTGAAACACACTTCGGCGTTTGGCTTAGTAGGATGTAACGGAAGCCTTCTTTGCTGAGTAGGCAAAGGAACCATGGATTGGAGATTGGGAGGAAAGAGCTGAGGGTTGTGGTTGAAGCATCTAGGTGTTGGTACAGTATTTTCCCAATGAAAGTCAATGGCTGAAAAACTGATACATATCCCTGGTCTAAATTTATAATAATCAACAGCTATGAAGACAAAGCATTTGGTATCGATCTTCTCTTAATCAGAAATCAAACTGAACCTTATCTCATGACAAAATAAAATTAACTCTTTTGTTAATTACTGTGATTATCTTCCCCACATTTATTTTGACAGCAGGGTCAATGGTGGAAAACTATCTCCTTAAATTGCCTCTTGCCTATTATGGATTACAAATTCATACAATTTTGATAGATGATTTTATTCTCTCTTTTACACTTGCTTTGGGGTCTTTTGCAACACATGATTTTTTCATAGAAATGCCTTGGTGACTTAAAAATAAAGAAATGAGAGGAAAGCTTATATCCAAAGGATGAACTATTTGGAGAGACACCAGATCTTAGAACTACATATCAATCACAGGGATTCTCATCTTTCCTTTAAGTTTCCCTCTAAGGATGTTCCAGAATTCTGGAATGTTATAAGCAGAAATTAAAAGATTATTGTGATTGGTTTAGGGGTTGTCAGTCCAGGATTACCTCAAATGTGATGTTTGGCTTAAGGCCTAGTGTTACCCCAATGTTGCATTACTTCCTTAAGGAGGTAGAAGAAAATTCTCAGGTCACCATAAGCATTCAAACTCAGGAATAAAGGTCGTTGTCTGTGCAAATCTCCATCAGTCACCACTGAGACTCCAGACTTCCCTGACTTTACCATAGTTCCGCTCTTGGGCTTTACAAATCATCCTTCAGCTCCCTTTTCTGGTTCCTTCAGAAGCCAAAAGAGCTTGGATAAGAGAATGGCCTCTGTCAGGATCAAAGGGAACATATTATTTGCTAATTTAAACCCTTTATTCTCTGGAGAGGCACAACTTCTCTGAAGAGTTGGCTGTTGGCAGCATTTTCCCAAAGCACAAGTTCTTTACTAAAAATGTTAATCCTCCAAAATGGCCTTGTTCACCCAACTTGTGAAGCAGATGGGGGAAAGGTAAATGTCAAGCTTTACTGCTATTTTATTATGATCCTCAGAATATAATGAAATTCATTCATTCATGCATTCACTCATCAGTTATTAGGCATCAAGTATGTGCCAGGTCAGTATTAGGAGGACCCATATTTTTCTTTCCAATGTCCAAAGACCAGTAGGAGAGGCATGCACATAGGAGGTTGTAGAACATTGGTAGGGACATTTTTTTTCAGCTCTTATGCTGGGTCCCTCTTAGTAAACCTAATTTCTGTGTCTTACTTGGTATTCACAGGAAAATAAAGAATCTGTACTTTGGAAATCTGTAGATTGGGGAGAATGCCAACAAAAAAGTAAAAAGTTAAGCTAGAGTCAGGCACAGGAGAACATAGAAAATGCACCTCATCAATGTTTGAGAGTGGAGTGGGAGGACGAGAAAAGGCGTGCAGGAAAAGGCAGATTCTTCAATAAATCTCAGTATAAATATGAGTTCATTTTAAAGCAGTTCCACAGACAGAATATTGGAGAGGGACCCACTCTGTATCTTCCCCATGCAACCTCTACCCTTCCTAAGCCACTATGCTCTAGAGTGCTCTGATGAACTGGAAGCCTCTCAGGGTTGCCCATTTTATACTCTGGCAAGCCACCAGAGAACTTTCTGTGCACAGATCAGCTTTGTCATGCTGGCAAGTCTATTAACTAGCGTGGCCTACCCAACTGGAGTGTAATGTGGTTTGTACTGTGTTTTGTGGTTAATGTTCATGTACGTTATTATTACTGATATTATCTGCTGTCGATGCTCTAGTGAAAACCTTTTTTTGCTTCCTCCCTAGTGGCTCAAGGAAAAGGAGAGTTTTACAAACAAATAAATAAACTTAAAATTTCCCGACACATAGAAAACATGGAGAGGGCTGTTCCTTGATAAACACATTGGCATTTTCATTTGGAAGGTTCTTGTTTTCTAACGAATGACTTTCTTATTGTCCCCAAGTAGTTCTACAATACTTTACAATAGAACACAAAAGATTGAAAAGATAGGTAATTTTCTCAGTTAAATTGAGACTTGAAAATTTCTTTGGACTTTTTAGTGATTTTTCTTGCACATTTTGCACATTTTATACATTTTCAATTTAATACACTCACGAAGGCAGTTCTGGCTTATCTATGAGTAACTAGGCACTACCTTGGCTCAGACATTCCTAAATCCATCTATTTTAAGAATTTTAAAGTACCTCTTATCATTTCAGAATTCAGATTCAAAGTCAGGGAAAGGAAGAGAGATATTTGTTCTTGGCCTCAGTCCCATTCTGAACAATATGAGGTTGATATGGTAGCTTGGAGAATGAATTTGGGATGTGTATAGATTTTATTTTAAAACTACTTACATTTCCTCTTTCATGAACAAGCAAATGGTGGTTTTTGCAACTGTCTTCCCCAACTAGGAACACATCTTTTGTGAAAGGAACACTCTCTTAGCTCACTGTGTCTTTTTTTTTTTTTAAATAAAAATAAAACTGTATCTTATTTTTGTGTGTGGGAAGATTAAGATACTTTCCTTAGAAAACCTCTAGTATAGAGAGAAAGTCAATAAAAAGCCTGAGATCATTTATCTCATGAATTCTTGGAAACTTAGGTACCTGGACCGGAAAGGTGAAACACGGAATCAACCCCTATTTCCAGTTCATAACTCAAATGAGCTGGGCAAACTGAGGCCTCCAGGCTCTTTCAGCCCCATGAAAAATCGCACAGGAATTCTTTAGGCCATCAATTTTCCTCTGTGTTTTGGAGTTTATTTCTAGAAATAACTAAAATGACTCCACAGTGAGATTAGAAAGACCACAGAGTCTCTGCTTCCTAGACGACGCTGTCCCGTTGTCAATGCCATTATCCTCTTCTGTGTAGAAAGGTATAGCATGTGTGGAGTCTCTTCCCTTCCTTCCCAATATCCTGGGATATTAAAAGTTAAAAGTTAGTCTTCAAAGTCAGTCTTAACCTTAGAACTATCGACAAGTTTTAGAGAAACCCTCAAGTCCCCTCTTGTGGGTCCGGTGGCTGTGTCTCATTGGCTCTCACAGAGGCTGTGGACCACTCTTTCTGGCAACCCGCACATGCTCACATCCCAGTAATTTCTTTCATGTCCTGGCTCTTCTATTTCATTATGGCTCTTCCTCCATGGGCTCTTGTTTTCAATCAAGTTTTTCTTTAGTGAGACGTGAGAAATGGCCCTTTCGTTTTCTTTGCCGTTTGTACTTCTCTTCACCATCACCGTGGGGCCGTTTCACACTATCATTTTTAAAGGTCACTTGTTTTGTTCTATGTGCAGTTGAGCCTGACAATGGGCTAACGATACCCTAACAAGCCATATTAAAATTACGGGCTGTATGATCGTAAACAACTATTGAGTAAAAGGAGAAGAAAGTAAACACGCTCCCTTCCAAGAAACCGACACTGAAGATATTAGTTAAAATGTTAAAGTATATTAGCCAATTACATAAAATCCTTTTATATTGCCTTGCTTCATTTCAAACATGGCATGGGCTATTTTGTCTGTGAACTCAAGTGGAACAAAGAGCTACAGAATGCAATTTGTGTCAGGAGCTGGACTACAGAAGGACAACTAATTCTAATTAGTACGAATTCCCCATGGGCCAGAGGGAGGCCAAGTGCAGGAACCAACTGCCTAATGCTCTTTCTATCTTGCAACAGGTGGGCCGAGGCCTTCTAAAGGTTGTCATGGCAATAGCTAATGGTAGACCTTTAGCTGGACACCAGTAATTAATTGCAGGCATGTCTAG
Source organism: Phoca vitulina (assembly GCF_004348235.1). Taxonomy (NCBI): domain Eukaryota; kingdom Metazoa; phylum Chordata; class Mammalia; order Carnivora; family Phocidae; genus Phoca; species Phoca vitulina. The sequence continues at coordinate 29,332,017 of NW_022589705.1, read as the reverse complement.
CCTTTGAATGTGATATCTTTTAATACATTTCTGAACGAAAAGAAGATTGGCTCTTCTAATTGGTTAAAATTAAAACAGCAGAAGCCTTTGCCAAGAAGTACTGCGATATAGTACAAGTCTGATTTCAGCTTCTCAAACTCAGATTCTTTGCCTATCACTACATGAAGGAGTAAAGAGAAAGGTATTCACTTCTGATAAGGCTAATATTCAGTTGAATGTGGGCTCAAGAGCAAAATATTCACACAATCCCCTGCTCAGCCGTGCTTATGGCCTTTACAAAGCGTACCTTCAAAATTCTGACAGATGATCAGAAATGTGCATTTGATCGCCCTGAGCGTTTATAGCCTGCAGGGCAGCTAGCACTTAGTAGCGATCTCCTGTGATGGCCTTCTGCTGGAAGGGTGACCTCGGCATACCGCTTGGCTTGCAGATGTGGCTCAGAGCTGGGGAGTGCTGGAGCCCCTTGTGGGATGAGGGGACTTCAGAAGACAGCTGAGCCAGGTACTCTACGGGAGTCCCCTGGATGCCCAGCTGCAGACCCTGGGTGGACACTCTCACCTTGGTAAGCAACCCTAAAACCTGGGCAAGGCTGTAATGGTGGCCCACTGGAGCAACAGGGCCTGGTCCAGTTTTCCCAAAGTGCCTGCGGATAGTGTAAAAGAGAATATTCTCTTCCTTTGGGTTTGGAATTGTGCTGTTGCATATTCTGGAAAAAAGACCAACCAGGACAGAAATTAATAGCTAAACGTGGATTGAGTCTTCCTATATGTCAGGCATCGTACTAAGTACTTTGCATGCGTGATTCTCCCAGGAACATCAGGAAACAGGTGTTATTATGATTCTAGTTTTAAGGATTGGGAAACTGAGTCATAGAGAAGTTGACTTGTTTCTTGTCTCCCAGACAGGAAGGGACAGAATCAGGATTTGAATCCAAGCCTGACCCCAAGGCTTGAGCTGTTCACAGAACAGAAAGCCATTGGAACGGTAAGTTGAGTTGTGTTTATTTATTGCAGAACGCAACCGATCCCCCTTTTAAATGATTCAATCCAAAACACAACATGTAATCTTTGAACTCTGAGTTCTGAGTTCAGGAACCTGAATTTCTGAACTTTGACCCCATGTATTAAAATGATTTTTTTCAAGGGACCCTGTATTAAATGCTTATATTTCTAATTGCAGGTCCATTCATCCTTTTTCCCTTTCTGTTGAACAAAATGGGAAGTGCAACTATTCTTTTCCCTTGTTCTAATGGTAGAAGAAATAAATAAATAAATGAGGATCTGTCCCCCTTCTCACTGTATCAGCCAAAAACACATTTGAAATTTTCCAGCCACTTCTCTTTTATGTCTGATGTTTTAAAAAAAAATAATGTTTTAGTGAAACAAACAGATTCAATCCATTTTAAGAAATGGATGTTTTAAAAATATGAGGTTCTAAGCGAAATTATGCTGAATTATATATTTATGAGGATTAACTTGTTTTCATGAATAGTACAGCTTTTCCTGGGTGAATAATTTCCTTTTGGCTTCATTGGATGAGAAAAATATACATAGGAGTGTTTTTTTTTTTTTTTTTAAGAGATCTTCATTCTTTAGGTGAACACTTGAGTTCGAAATATTTATTCTTGCTACTCTCCAAGTGTGCATGAATAAAAAGTATATGAGGGAAAAGAAAACTAAAGCATCTTCAGGAGTTCGGTTCCTTGAAAAAAAGTCTTAGCACAGTTCTCTGACCATCTTACTGTGATACGTTATGTGGGCAACAGACTCCCATCCCGTGTTATGACACGTCCCCTATGTTGATGTATGTATGTGCTGGTGTAGTCACCTTTACCTACGCATGTGCAAAGCAGAACAGTTTTTAATTCATTGTAACAGATGGAAAATTTCTGGGCTGTGGACCACAAAAGGAGGAAGATATTTTAGAGAGTGTTATTGCTTTAATACTGTTTCTTTATCAGGGTCTACTCCTCGGTAAATAAGGCAGCAATCGGATTCCCCGTGGATTTACTTTTACTAAACAACTGGACTGAAAATGCTCCAGAGAGGTATGCCCTCCCCCCACCCTCCACACACCCCCTTCTGTTACTAGAATCGTTTTATTAATAAAATGCTTTTAACATGACCTCCCAAGATTTTTGACTCTTATTGCTTGGGTGGCACTGGAGGCTAAAACGAGGCTCCTTTTAATAACACATTTGCATAAGTTGATCTGAAAGATCCCCATGCGATTACATGACTCCAGGGTTGGCCTGTCATCTCAGAAAAGCCTGAGGTACTCGTCCCAAAGAGATCAAAACTCAAGAATTAACTAGTCTTCATAAAACGAGAACATCTCTAGGAGCAGTAAAACAAATGATTATCATTTCTTTTTGGCGTTGGACTATGCCAAGCTAGAGAAAAACAGAGCTTTCAAACGTTGACAATCTGGTATATTGAAGTATGACCATTATTTTTTATTTTCCACATTTTTGGTCCAAAGACAGTTCTGAGTAATTGATTCCCATAATGAGCTATGGTTCGTTAGTCAATTTAATTTATAATTGAATTGGATGGATGTAACTCTGTGTAAAATTGTCTCTGAAGAATCTGTTTTGTTCGTCTGTTCAACTTCTGACAGGGATGGAAGAAAATCTAAATTATTCCCTCCTGCAAGGGGGAAAAATTCAGAGTCTCAGCCTCCCTGGTGAAATTAAGAGAAAAAAATATTTTTAATAGTTGCCATGCAAAAATATTATGGCTTTACTAAAATTTAGACAAGCATGTCAATTAACACATTCATGGCGAGGTTGGTGGATTCAGGCGTCTGCGTGCTGCCTGAGGCAAAGGCCTTTCCCGAGCGCCGAGAAGGGTTTCTCATTATTAGAACGAGCACCAAATCTCTCTGCATTTATTTTTATCAGTTATTGACAAAGATGGTCGCATCGCTACATAAATATGCCCAGAAAACAATAGCTCTAATTCTCCAGGTGTTTAGCAATCATCACAACTTGTATTTTCTATATACATTTCCGCTAATGGTGTAAATTTGGGGATCAATTATTAAAATAACCACGTGGCGTTTTTTTCTGAAGTTTTGAAAGACTGTCCGGAAAAAAAAATTTTTTTAACTTTAATTGTTAACAACAGGCTTTCATTTTTGTTCAAAGATTTTTCCTCTGCTTCCCCAAGCCCTTCACATTTAAAACTTTTACAACCATCTTAGCACACACTCAAAACAAAGCCATAATTATGTAAAAAGAAATGTTTTACAGTTAATGCCATCTAAGACACTCACCAAGTGCCAAAATGCATAGGATTTTGGTAAAAGGCAATCTGTTCTTTGAGGATAATGCATGCAAACCAGTCTTGTGCAAAACCTGAGGCAGGAATAGTATACCGCCTCGGATCACACCTATGGAGCTGACTTTGATGCTATGCCCAGAAGTGGGTTACAGGCTGGGATTTGAATGAAGTTTAATCATTTTTAGAAGCGAAGGCCCTTCAGGGTACTCTTGTTCCATAAGACTTATTGTATCTCCGACAGACGAAGGCAGAGGCTGTATTCTTCCTTGTTAACAGTAGTAATACAGTAATGATCTCTAATGACGGACTGTTGTCTGGAATAGACTGACTGGGATGAAAACAGCTATCATTTTCCCGTCGTCAAACCCCGTCCTTCTGTGGCCAAAGGGATCATGAATGCACATCCCAGAATCCGACGGAGAAGGCATTCTATCGCTGTGTGTCCACTGCCATTTGTGTGGGCTTTAATCTAATCCCTTGCAAATGTTAAAAATATATATTTCAGTTAGCTACAATGATATGAATAAATAAGGTCGAATTAAGGTGGGTCAGGATCTAAAGTTCAAATGTTCCAGTTCCCAAGAGACAGGTACACCTGACTGTTCCATCTTTCTTGGTCCTTCGTGGGGTTTTGAGCAGCTTCTTTTTTTTTTTTTTTTTAAGTTTCTGACATGGACAAGAAAGATATTTCACTTGGAAAAATACCACGCAAATGAGCCAGGCTTGACGTCAGCCCCCTGATTCTAAACAAAGCAGGAATTAACTTTGTCGGATGAACAAAATCACAGGAGATCACTTAAATTCATAATTGTTACAGTCCTCCCAAAGAACTTTTCAGGAGAACTCATCTTTTATGTAAGTCAGCTATGTAAAATGGATTGAAAGTTGAATCTAACAAAATATTCAAACCCACATCAATCATTCATACATAATGCACAGTTCAATGAGGGCCGACTCCAGGGCCCAGATAAGCAGTGTCACAGTAAGTTATGTTCTGTGGCAGCAAAATCAGTTGTGATCAATCACCTAGTAACCAGCGTAAGTTACATTTTTACTTTAGTCCTTAAACTCTTTGGAGTGTACTTTGAAAAGTATTGTTTTTATCTAAAGTAGTAGATCAATACTGGTGATCGATAAGCACTCATTTCCAACTAACGAGGACAATGGTGAGTGAGTTCCTTTAAACATTTTCATAGCGGCAAATGTTGGGTTGAATAGGAGATCATTAATATGTCAAATTTTAAGCAGGATCTTAAAAATCTCCTCTGGGACCACTCTCAAAGGGCGCCCACGTTCTTCAAGACAACTGTTCCGTTTCTAGGATTTCCGGTAAACTCATCAAAACCTTGTATATTGATAGGTCCTGCAGTTTCAGTCCAGACCCAGGAAAGTCTAAATCATTAGGTATTGAAAGTCTGGGGCGTTGTGAAACTTCATCATGCATTTTGTGAGATGAGGTGAAAGCCCTTGGGATGGCCCTCGTGAATATCAAGAAGAGAAAATAAGGGGTTCTCATCGTGGGCCCATGCTTCCTGTCAGACGTGAGACCATGGAAAGAAGCTTGTTGCCCACTCTTAAGAGTAGGAGAAAGAAGGAAGGTTTGGACACTGGTGACACTAATCGATTTTTCCACAGTTGACACATTCTCTCTTTTAACCAATTCCTCGAGGGCAGGGACTATGGCTTATATTTTATTGTATTCAGGAGTTGCTAGTGTATTTTTGGCACCAACAAAGATATTGAAGGAATATCCACCGGTGATATTTCTCCAGCACCTTACAGTTTTGACTTAAAAGCCACAGCTGGCCATGGATCCAGTGGCTTGACTTCAACAACAGTAGAGGGTTGACCTGGATGAGAGATACATGGAAACTGGGTAGTTATCGCAAGACAGGATGGACCATAAAGTGGCCTTTAAAGGAGTCGCAGGTTTTTGGCTTTGAGAGAGTGGAGGGGGACAGAAGGGAAGGTAGAAGGTGGAATGGACAAGAAGGAAGGGACTTGCTCCTCCCTGGACCCATGTTATTCAAGCTTTTTTTTTTTTATTGCACAGCGTTCAATTAAAAAAAAATCCTTTGAGCATACAACTATTCGTGTTTGTCTATAAATTGTATACATGTGCTGGTATCATCAGTTAATATCTCAAGCACAACACCCAGAGCAAAATTTATCATTTCTAATAATGAATGTGGCTGACTTAAAAATTTTTTTTTCCTGTTTTTGGTTGATGTCATATAGAATTATATTGTCCTTATTTTGGTTAGTAATGTGGCCGTGCAGAGCTCCTGCTTGGGAGAGCGTGTGCGGCAGCTCCACCTCGGAGTGCCGGCATCAGTTTTGATCTGTAGGTTTCGCAATCTGTATTAATTTCAACCTGTAGTTTTGCAGCAACTTTCAAACATAAGGTGACTACTTTGTGAGGTCAGTATAACTAAAGTTAGATAACAGACTCCATAAATCCATCTTCTCAGTACGGGTAACCCTCAGTGATTGCGTGTTGTGTGTGCTCTCACTACTCACCTCAGAATCCAGCGGTTCCCACACTACTCGAGGCTGTCTGGGGTACATACAAATCGGGTGGGCATTTCGATTCATATGGCAATTCATATGGCGCATACTTGTAAAGCTAATTTTTTATGTATGTATGTATTTATTTATTGGAGAGAGGGAGAGAGAGAGAGAGAGTGTGCGCACACTCTCGTGTGAACTGGGGGGGAAAGGGACAGAGTCGGAGAAGGAGAGAGAGAAAGTCTTAAGCAGGCTCCACACCCAGCAAGGAGCCTGACTCAGGCCTTGATCTCACGACGCTGAGATCATGACTTGAGCTGAAACTGAGAGTCAGATGTTTAACCGACTGAGCCACCCAGGCCTCCCCGCAAAGCTTATTTTTAATATAAGTATAAATGAACATCCTAGCACTTTTCTCTGCATACCAAAAGATCATCCTGCACAGCCCATTTTAGAGAACACTGCGCTTGACTACAGGAAAATGCCCCACTGTTCTCTGGGTCTGAATAGACTTCATCTGACATGAACACCAAAGACCCTGACTTCCATACTCCTATGTGGGGGAAGGTAGCATTGTATTACAGACAAAGAGAGTCACTTCTGCCTCCTCCTCCTTTAAGCAATACATAGAGATAGGAATTTATTCATCCATTCATTGATTCTATAAATATTTACTGGGAGCAATCTGTAAGTCTGGCATTCAGTCCTCTGTCCATATGGAATTTATGGTCTAATGGAGACTATGGAGGCAGGACATTATAATGCATCAGGATGAGCGCACCAATGGCAGCAAGCACAGGTGCTCTGTGCACCAGGAGGGACGGCTCACTGAGATGTGGAAGGTCAGGAAGAGCTCCCTACAGGAGGTGGCATGGGCATTGAGACCATCAAACGAAGTGAGACTGGTACTAAAGGGAGGGAGAGCAAGGTGTCTTACGACCGAAAGAACTCCTTGAAGGCTGGCGTGTAGAACATTAAGGCAGTGAGAAGTGAGACCGGAAGGTTAAAAGAGAGATTAGCTTTAGCAAGGCCTTATCTATGTTGTTATTAAAGTTTAAATTTCATCCTGAGGGCAAAGGAAAGCCATTTCAACAGGGGACAATATGATTAAAGGAAGTCAACTATGGAGAGTATTTACTAGGATGCCCGGCTCTTGCTAAGTACTCAGTAAGTGGCAGCTCTGATGAACGTTATCAATACCAATATCATTATCAATCTTGGTTTCTCAATATTATTATCAGCTTTGATCTGTGGAGTCATCCTTCCAGTTGCAATTTGGAGAGTAGATTGAAAGGGACAAGACATTTTATCTGAGCTCTTTGTTCTTAACTTCTTTTCTTCTGGAGATTTGCTGAGCCCACTTAGTTCTATGCTTTCCTTCTTAAAGAATCTTTTATAAAATTTTAATTTTATCTACATATTTATTACTGAAATGGATTTAATGGGAAGAGGTAAATAGAAAAGGGTAAGACTTGGAGATGTGTTTTTGAAGAGCTTTGATCATAGAGAATCACATATCTCATGTGGAAAGCATTTCACACTGGGCCAGTTAGGTGCACATACTTAATAAATACTTGTTGACTGACATAGTTTTTCTGCTAACTTGAGGAAACCTCTCACTCTCAAAAGCCTGGATGACTTATTCTTTTCCTATATGAAAATGTCTACTCTCCCCCCTTTCCTTTGCAGTGTGTGTGTGTATGTGTGTGCACGTGTGCATGCACGCACTCATGTTTGTGTTTGCATGAGATGTGGGGCTGTTTGGTAAGTTTATATAACTGCGGGGTCAGCTCCTTTGGCCCGCCTTCCTGGAGCAATTAAAAAGGCAAGTGCTTTCCCTTTTAAATGTTGTACTGAGCACATTAGTCTACCATTTTGTAAGAGCTTCACGAGTCACATCTCATTGAGGGAAATTCTTCATCGAGCACTGAGGATTGAACATTTCTTTAGATTATGCAAATATTAACAAAGATATTGTCAATGGAATTGCCGATGATTTTGAAGATAATTTCTCTTTGTGTCATCAACATCTGCTCAGAAAAATTTGGAGAGCCTGTTTTTCTTTGATGTCCTTAGGCTGCCATCTTGTCAAAGGAAAGCAGCCCCCAACCTTTCTTCTGTGTGTTAATCTCAGTTCAAAAAGTGTCCAAATGAATACAGATGTGGAGTTTTACATCCTTAGTGTGGAAGATGGACTATGGAAAATTATCTTAGGAATGATCATGAGAACCCATAAGAAGTACCATTTTTACAGGAACAGGCACTGGTTGTTAAGGGGATAAAGAGCTAGATGATGTAAAAACCTAGCTGTGTTTTAGGCATTTCATCATTCAAGGAAACAGGCGGCTTATTCCCATTTTTGGAAACAGCAATGCCTGCTGTGCTGAAATTAAACATTGCGTGAAACAGGTATTTCGAATGCCCATCAGTAAAAAGATTAAAAACAGTAAATCTCAGGCCCGTGAGGCCTAGACTCAATCTGGCAAGCAGCCTATTCTGCAAAAGACTTCCTACTTTTGAAGACAGCAAACTTCAGTCTGGCCGGGCAAAGACCAAACACAAATACGGCGAGGGAATCTTTTATTTTTCTTTCTTGCTTGAAGGGTACTGATACCTCAATCCTTTTCTTAGTTAACACGGAATCTAGTCCCAAAGGCAAGAACTTAATTCCCCGAGACAAAAGTGTGAAAAACCTACCGAAAGAAATAATGTGCAAGCAAGAAGCACACCTCTTCAGATGACGAAGGGGGCAGTCCACATGGAGGCGTCTGAAGGAACGGGTCTGTTTGTGGGACGGATCATGTCCACCTGTCAAAGTGTGTGATTGTGAGATCCCACCTTCACTGAGTTATACACAAGGAGAGATGATTTTCCTCCAAATGAACAACAAAACAAATATTAGTTTGTGATTCTGCTTATGTCTGAAAATGCACGAGAAAGTCAAACATAATTTAAAGTTGGCATTACAAAGCTAAGGGTATACAATCTGGAATGGATGATCTTTTTTTTTTTTGTGCACATTGTCAAGTTATAGTTTATCTTTGACTTTTATGTGTGCTTTCCCTTTTGGGTGCATTTTCATCCAATACTGTTCCAGATTTATATACGTAATATCACCTAGAGAATGAGGTACAATATGCAATATTGGTACTGTTGGTATAATCCATTTACAATAATAAAAAGTTAAAAAGACAAAATGTAAGGATAATAGTGAACAACAAAAAAAATCAGTGCATTTCTAGTTTCCTACTTCTAACTTTTCATTCTCTAACATGTCCTCTGGCGCATATGTGTTAAGAAGTGGAGTGTCTTACACCCTTTCTCTTTTCACCCCCACTTCCATTTTGTCCCCCTTGTCGCTGTATTCATCCAGGACCTTAACTCCTCCGACACTTCCTCTTGTTTTCATATTTATAATATGCTTTAAAAATTTCATTTGACATCCTCCATTACTCGATTTCATTTTAAATACTCAAGATTTTTCATTTTTAAATATTCAATCTGCCATATTATTATTATTATTTTGCCATTAGCTTCCGTTTATTTCTCGGTTTTTGCAGAGTGCTTCTGAAGCACCGCTTTTGTCTCTACCCTTCCTTCCCCTTTTTCATATTCTCCCTTTCTCCCAGCTTCTACTGCCTCAGCCTGTGTCTCTCCTCTTCACTCTTCATCTTCAATGATGCCTTTTCCTCTGCTCCTTTCATCTGCTTCTTCTTCCTTCCCTCCCTCCCGGACTCTTTTCCTCCTTGTATGACATTCTTTTTTTCTATTGGTTTATTTCTACTCAGAGCAAGTACACCTGACATTTCCTCTCATTTCATTGGCTCAAGCAAGTCACATGCCTAAACCTGACACCAGGTGGGCAGAATTTACTTCTCCCCGGGAAGGTGTTGTAAGTCACATGGCAATAGACTGGAAATAGAATATTCTTGCAGGGAAATGGGAGTGAATAACTGTGAACAATAATATGATTATGATACCTAATAAATGCTACTGAATTGAATTATAATCAGAAACACTTAATGACCAATGTATTCTATTGAGAATGTGCAGACTTATGAGAGTTTTAAGAATTATTCTTATTTTTTATTTATTGTCCTCCTCAAAATCCTCCACTCACAAGAGGATTTGAAAAACATCAAACTCAGATTGAGTACTGATTCAACAGGCATAAAATTGATCGTGAAGTGTTTAAACAACAAAGATAATATGACACAGGAAGAAACTACAGGGTTATTTTTTTAAGCACCGGGGAAAGATTTTTGGTGGAGTGCTCACATCAGAAATTGTTCTACTTGCACCCAGATCCAGAGGAGTTTTTTTTTTTTCTTTTTTTAAAATCCTGTTCACTATAACTAGCATGGAGGGAAGAAAGAGGATGACTCTATAAATTGTCCATCCTGAGAAATATGAGCCAGTCTTTGCACAGATTGGTGCAGCAGCTAATCAAAACGTACTGCTACAGCAAAAGACTTAGGACCGGAAAGTCTGCACCTTCTCTCACTTACCAGACAAGGGACACTTCACAGCCTAAGCGCCTCTCTTCTCTAGCTGCCGGCACAGTTTGCATGTTGTTCTTGGATCACTCTTTCTCCACGGGGCTGGTGCCCTGACCAGGGTAGGTAGGTGCTCAATAAATATGTATTTGTCCAGTGAATCCATGACTGTGTAGCAGTTGCAGACAGAGAGGCTGAATATTCTCTACCGGTAGTGTATCTGTCTTGATAAAAGAAAGTGACGGCTCTAGTTTAAATTCCTGTTGGATGTAGACGAGTATGTGTGATAGTGCAAGAGACCAGAAGTGAGGTGTTAGGCAAATAAGCATTGCTTTAACTCACTTCTAAATACAAGGGAACTTTAGTTCATCCCAGACACATACTGTAGTTAGATTTGTATCTTAATTGTAGCCTGTTGTCTATGGCCATATCTATAATTAAATTTTTTAGCTTACTCTGTATATTTCATTGCATAACATGCAATTGGCCCTTCTAAATTTTCCCCTTTTTAATTTTAAAATTTTTTTCTGAATTTCTAAAATCTTTTCTGGTATGGCTAAGAAGTTCTAAAATGGATGGAGCTAAACCAACCTTCATCATGTGTCCAGATGGTCAGAGAGGGAAGATCACAGGGTAAATAACATCCCTCTCAGACTCGACCTGAGTAAGACCTGAGTCCCTCTGGGTCATCCCCATCTACACAAACATCTTACATACAATAAGCACTCAATAAAAATTTGCTGGATCAAATAGGAGAGTTAGAGACAGGTTGTGGTGATCAGAAAGGCTAGCTCGCACACCACCCAGAAATCCCAAGACTCATCACCAGCTGAATATGTCTGAACAACTCATTAAAAACCAGGGGAAATGCGGGAGAGCATTTCTTCCCTACCCCATTACTCTGTGGGAAATATAAATGAAATAGATCATTTACATAACGGCATAATGTGCCTAGATATAACAGATTATTTGCATAACTGCATAATGCCACCAATCAGGAAAAAAAGCCTTAAATATTTCTGGGATACGAACATACAGAATTATAGAAGGTATGCATATCAACCAATAATCAGAGCCTTATCTTTTTTGTAACTTGTATCCCAATAGAGTGAAACAAATCTACAGAAATGAATGAACCACCCAGCACCATGAAATGAAGGGGGCAGTGCTTGTGAGACCCAAAACCGCATGGTCTGGGTTCAGTTTCCCCAGACCAACGTTCTCTTCCTGCATAATGAATGATTGATAGGGACCTGTACTGATTGGAATACAAGAGCAAGGCCTTTTGAAAATAATTTTAGAGCGAGTAATGAGGAAGGAAGGACGAGATTGTTCTCTTAGGTATCAAATGCCTTACCTTTCTTGTTAACAATGATAGCACTTCGAGGCACTAGCAGGATAAGGAAGAAAAAAAAAAAAACAGTACGGTTTAGAGAGCTTTAATAATCTTTTTTTTTTTTTTTTTCCATAACCAGAGTAGCTATGCCAGGTTATATATTTACCTTAGTGCAAAAGTTCTTTAGTGTGTACAATTCCGCTGAGTTCATTATATTTTTAATGTATCTCAGACTCATTTCAGATCTTGATTTCCCAGTACAAACTAGAGTAACAAATATATAATTATTCTCATAAATAACTCAGCACCTTATATTTCAAACAAGTTTCCCCACAAGGCACAAGTGCCCTATATTGAATTCTTTTAAGTGTAAGTTGATTAAGGTAAAAATTAGTTGTTATTACCTTATGGACATTTTAGTTTTAGCAGCAATTCAAAGCCAGATCTATCACAAGTAGATTTGTTGCTGCCCACAGGTATAATCATCAGGAAAATTAATAATCATGTTCAGTATGACTATAAATCATTGTGGTTTAGGCAATTAATTTCTGTAGAAAAATGAAAGATCTATAAGTATTATTACTGTGCAAACTACATGTTGTGAAAACCTAGATCCAACACAGTCAAATTGCAAATGCAGGGTTTCTAATTTCAGAGTGTGATAATATGGGGTCATCAGGGGAAGCTGATGGCTCTGAATAAATAATGTGGTAATTTTTAGCGGTTTATGGCTGTAGTTTTCAGTGCATACAGCATCCAGAATCTCTAAACCAGATGCGGTGGAAAGAGTTCTTAATTTCTGGTAAAGGTAGAGAAAACGACTAGACAAAAATGCACACGGGGATATTTGAGAGAGTCCACGCTGCGGGCGGGGCACGTGCCCTGAGAGCCCAGGCGTGAGGCACACCCCTGCTTCCACGAGACTGCTCTCGTCCTGGTGCATCTGTGCGGGGCGCGCAGGCCCACCGGGGACACAAAGACCTCCTCCGGTAAAGCAGCGGCCACACCTACTCATCTGCGAGTGGTCACTGCGGACCCGAAACTCTCCGAGGCACTTACCTTTTGCATTTAATTCTCACAACCACTTTAGACAGCGTGTATGATTATCTGCATCCATGGGTGAAGAAAGAAGCTCAGAATGGTTAAAGAATGTGTTCAAGGTCAAAAGGCCCAGAGCTGGTAGAGTCATGATTCCCACCCAAGTTGACCTTGGAAGTTTATGGTCTCCTTCTCTAATTTTATTCTCTTCTTTTTCTTCACCCTTCCTCTCTCCTCTCCTTCCTTCCTCTTTCCTTTTTATGTGTCTATTATCTGATTTTCTTTTCCAGATTTATTTTTCCTCTATCTTAAGACTTTTCCCTGATGTTTCGGGTCCCCTGCTGATGCCTGTGAGTGTTTCTTAGCCAGTTGGTGGCCTCTTGGCTCAAGAGGCTGCTTCCCCTTTGTGCAGTTGTGGCATTGGTAGGGATGGCTATTTTTATTTTTTTAAGATTTTATTTATCTATTTCTCAGAGAGAGGGGGAGCGAGCACAAGCAGGGAGAGTGGCAGGCAGAGGGAGAAGCAGGTTTCCCGCTGAGCAAGGAGTCGGATGCAGGGCTCGATCCTAGGACCCTGGGATCATGACCTGAGCCGAAGGCAGATGCTTAACCAGCTGAGCCACTCAGACGTCCCAAGGGATGGATATTTGAAGGACAGTTTGTTTCTCTTCATTGTTGTGGGTATTCTCTTTTTTCAAGCCTGCCTCAGTCTGTAGAGTCTTGGTCCCATCCTATCCCAATTTATTACAGTTTCTTTTCTAAGAGGTACTAATCTTTGTTTTATTTGTGTCTTGCATTTCCCAAGATAGGTTCTGTCCTGCCTCGTGGTTTAAAGAAACCATACAGGTAAAATGAGGAAAAAAAGGAAGACACGAAGGAAGGAAGGAAGGAAGGAAGGAAAGAAGGAAGGGAGGAAGGAAGGAAGGGAGGGAGGAAGGAAGAGAGATTGTAGAATGACTGTTCACATTAAGAACGATGTCACTTTCTAAAAGATTCATAGCAGGTTTCTTTTTTTTTTTAAATAGCAAACTAATTTAAAACGTCGACTATGGGGCGCCTGGGTGGCTCAGTTGGTTAAGCGACTGCCTTCGGCTCAGGTCATGATCCTGGAGTCCCTGGATCGAGTCCCGCATCGGGCTCCCTGCTCAGCGGGGAGCCTGCTTCTCCCTCTGACCCTCCCCCCTCTCATGTGCTCTCTCTCTCTCATTCTCTCTGTCTCAAACAAATAAATAAAAATCTTTAAAAAAAAAATAAAAAAAATAAAAAAATAAAACGTCGACTACTATTTGATTTGTGCAACTTTTTGGGAAGTCACTCATTTGCATAAAGTGAGCCACCTCTGTTATTAGTTCAGCAATACCTCACCTTACAGAATACAATTTATAGTTAATGATGTATTTTTACCAATCTAATTCATTTGACTCAAAAAACACATGGGGTGGGCAGGGAAAAGGTCTTATTTCTGTTTTCACCTGAGGAAGGAATTTAGACTCTGAGGGACTAAGTGATTTGCTTAAGCCACAAACGGAGAGGAGACCTAAGATAAGAACTCAAACCCAGGTCTCTGACTCCAAAGCCATGGCTCTTTAAATTACACAAACTAACTGGGCTTCTGTTCCCATGATGTTGCAATTGCTCTGATTAATTAATGCAACCAGAACTCAACCAACTTACTCAATCCGTTGGACACCATGCAATCCTTACCTTACCTGATCTCCGGACAGCCTTGACACCCTTGAAATTTCCTTGTGTTTCAAGGACTCTTCTCTCTTCTTTCTCTTCCTCCTTCTCATATCACTCTTTCTCACTCTCTTTTAGTGGTTCTTCCTTCTCCACACACTTAAATGTTAATTTGGTTTTGGCCCATTTCTCACTTAAACTCTCTCCCTGTACATTCTTCTTTTTTCCCAGAGTCAGCTACTGCTCATGGCTGAAGGTGAATGTGTATTCATACCTTCAGCCCAGATTCTGGCCCTTAGCACCATGTCTATAGTTTCAACTGATAAATGGATATATTCGTTGGAATATCAAAAAGGCAACTCAAACTCAATTATATCCCAAATTAAACTTACCTTCCCCACCAAATCAACTTTTCCATTTGCTTCCTACCTAGGAATGTCACCATCCCACAATCCTGACTAGAAACCAACCTTCAACAAAAGTGGGTCACCAAGCTCTGTTGGATCTTCTTTCTAAATATGTCTTGGGTCTGTTCCTCTCTATTTTCCACCTTTACTCAAGAAAGCATATCAGGAACGTGGTTGAGCTTCAGATTAATGGGAAAAACATCAGCTTGACTCAGGTCTTTATCCACCAGGACCCCAAGCCAGCCCCCAAACTCAGCCCCTGTAGTTCACAGCTGCTTACTCTTTTTACCCTTTTCTCCCCAGCACATAAATTTTTAAGCATTATGTTATACATGCACATTTATCATTGAATGTCTCCTTCACTTTAAACTTCAAAACATGAGGGACTTTGTCATCTTCACTACTGTTTGTCAGGGCTAAGAAGAGTTCCTGCTTCATAGTAAGTGTGAGAGAAGTGCATGAGTATCAGTCATCATCCTTGCAGAAACAGAAGGCACACTTAAACTGGATATGTTAAGATTTAATAAAGGGACTATTTACTAAGGTGTGAATAAAGTTTAGGAAAAGGGACAAAAGGTCACATGGGATCTCAGGCTGGTAAGAGCTGGGAACACATACACCTGTTGACTGAGTGGGTAAAGGAGGGGTCAGTTACTGGAACAATTGCTGGGATGTGGAAAGAAAGCTGTGTGAGAGAACCATCTGATAGGAGCTGTGACCTTCTGTAGAGAGGCACCAACCTAACAGGGAAGGAAGAAAATTCCTGATTTATCATCTTGCCCTCCAATTTCTTGCTCATGCCCCTATTGTCCTAACCCAGTTGACAGCTAGAAAGCAAGGGAGCCCGTGAATGTGGTTAATAACGGTTCCCAGTCCACAGTAGCATGGAGAGAGACACAAGGCAGATCTCAGCATATGTGTTCTAAAGTGAATCAATGAGAAACTGGTGAATGAATGATAATCTTAATTTTATTCTAATACATATAAAAGTAGTATGCCACTCAAAACTGTATCAATTTAACTGGAGTGAACACAAAATTGCTTTTGATGTACCTCACACCCTGTGCAGATACACCCTGGCTGAGAACCACTACTACCCACTGAGGCCAATGGCCTCAGTTCTTCTCTGAACTTCTCTTTTTAAAGTTCTTCTCTGATCACATCAGTGTCCTTTTTAAACTGGCAACAGATCCTCTTAGCCTAGGAAACATCTTCCAGGCTCTTTGCCTGTCATACCAAGTCCATCGTGATTTGACTCTGTTCCTTTTCTGGGCTTATCCTCTCTTGCCCAGAGCACCAGAGCTACTCACCCAGTGCATTTGGAGAAAGGACTACACCAGTCCTTTACGCTACCATGTCTTGGTTCATGTTCCTTCTACTGCCTATAGTTTTTTTCACCCTGATCTCCTTTCCATCTTGCATACCCCTTCCCTGGCTAAATCATGATTTTCTTCAAGAATGCCTGGAGTATAATGTCTCTGATGCTTTCTATGGCACTCTATCCCACTCTGCATGATTTTCTTTGCTTATGATCACCTTACTTCATTCCAAAGAGATTCAAGGTAGGGATCTTACACAGTTAGACCTCCTTCATTTGGACTCTCATAACATTTTGAAATGTTTTTATTTATACTTTCATCCTTGTATTGTATTATTTAAATTTCTGTTACAGGATTGTCCTTGAGAGCAAAGACTCTGGATTTATTTACAATGGAACTCCAACATCTAGAAAACACCCAGCACACAGTACTCAGTACTTACATAATTGTGTAATGAATAAATGAGTAACAAAAAGGAGACTAAAGTACTGAACCATCCAGTATGACTCCAACTCATGGGATTCTAAAGTTTTAGAATCCAAGGAATAAAGCAGAATTGAGTTTTGTGATTGTAAAAGTGGAAATGGAAGCGATTCTTTGGATTCTTACGTACAAGTATATGGATAAACAAATCATCCTTTGATGTTCATTCATTAGCTGAAAATATGAGTAGTCCAAGGAAGCTAAAAACACTTAGAGAAGTAAAGGAACAAATGGAAGGTATAGATCTTAAAATAGCACCAAAGCATACCTCCTTTCACATATTAAACACCCTGTCAATTATAAATCACTATACAAATATTAATGACTTATCATCATTATAATTGGTCATCATCACCCAGTAAGAGATACACTTAATTCTGAAAAGTGTTAAATATTTGCAATGATAGAATAAAATACGTCCACTCTTCCTGCCTGGCCTTTGTGTTTTTCCTCTGTAACTTTAACATTTCATAGACTTGTTCTCCTTTTGGAGACTAGATAAATCCCTGAGATGGAGAGAGAGTGGTAGAGAAGAAATATTTAGTGAGCTTAGAGAACATTTGGAGGCCAGAACTGGGTATTTTACAAAGTTTGGAGCTGCTCAGTTCACCTCTAGTGTACTTTTCCTTCACTATTTTTCTTTTTTACATTTCTTTTGAGATAAAATATACGTGCATTGGAATTCATAGATCTTAAGTGTACAATTCTATAAATTCTGACAAATATATATACACATGCTACAAACATCCTTATCAAGAAATAGAGCATTTTCAACACTCCAGAAATTTCCCTTGTGTTTTCTTCTGATCAATCCTCATCCCTATAGGCAACCACTGTTCTGATTTCTAATACCATAGATTAGTTTGGTCTATTCCTGCACTTTATATAAATGGAACTTATATAGTAGGTATTCATTTGTGTCTAGCTGTGCATCAACATAATGGTTATGTGATTCATCCATACTATTGTATGTTTCAGTAGTTTGTTCCTTTTAATTACTGCATACTATTATAATGTACGAATATACCACAATTTCTTTATCTATTCTCCTAGGTGATGACTTGTGGGTTGTTTACAGTTTTCAGTTACTATGAATAAAGCAGCTGTAAACATTCATGTATAAAACTTCTTGCAAACATATGCTTTTATTTCTCTTTGGTACATCTCTAAGAATGGGATTACTGGGTAGGTGTATGTTTAACTTTATCAGAAGTCCCAAATGTTTTCCCCAAATTTTTGTGCCATTTTATACTCTCATCAGTAATATGTGAGAATTGTAGTTATACCACATTCTTGCTAATTTAGTGTTATCAGTCTTTTTAATTGTAGCCATTGTAGTGGATGTGAAGAGGAACCTCACCAAGATTTAATTTGCATTTCTTTGACCATTAGTGAGGGATGTTGGACACCTTTTCATGTCTTACTGAATTTTTGTGATGTGTCTGTTCAAGTCCTTTCTCTTTTTTTAAATTGAAGGGTTTGTCTTATTACTGAGTTGTAAGAGTTCTTTATATACGCTAGATACATGTCCTTCATTAGACACACACACACACACACACACACACACAGCTGGAATGGGGAAAATGAGAAAATACTGAAAGGTTAATTTGCTTAACAGTGCTTTTAATGAGGAGACATTTTTATTTTTGATGAAGTTTTATTTAGTTTTTTTCTTTTATGATTAGTGCTTTTTGCATCCTCTTGAATTATTTTCTGAATATGAAAGTCATTTTAGCCTTCATGGTTAGATCTATGGGGAGCTATGTCATATTACTGTTTGTGTGTGGTATGAAGTAGTGGCCAATGTTTGTTTTATTTTTTCATATGGCTATCCAAGTGTTCCAGTACCAATTTTTGAAAAGGCTTTTTTTCCTCCATGGAACTGCCTTAGCACCTTTGTCAAAACCCAATTGACCAGGTGTGTGTGGGTCTATTTCTGGACCCTCTATTCAGTTGCATTGACCTATGTGTCCATCCTTTCATCAATACCACACTGTCTTGATTGCTGTGGCTTTAGAGAAAATCTTTAAATCAGGAGACAAGTGGAGTCCCTCAACTTTGCTTTTCTTTTTCAGGATCGCTCTGTCTTTTCTAGGTTCTATCATCAGGGAAATTTTAGAGTCAACTTGTCAATTTCTGAAAAAAAGCCAGTGAAAACCTATTTGACCATGATTTCATTGAATATCTAGGTGAGTTTGGGAAGAATTGACATTGTAATAATATTCATATTCAATATCCTAATATTGTTAGTATCAATAATAATACTGAATTTTCAAATCCAAGACTATTGTCTTAGCTCGAGCTGCCATAACAAAATACTACAGATGGGGTGGCTTAAGCAACAGAAATGTATCTTCTCAAAGCTCTGGAGGCTGGGAAGTCTAACATCAAGGTGTTGGTTGAAGTCTGTCTTCCTTGCTTGCCTACAGCTATTGTGGCCATGAGAGAGAGAACTCTGGCATCTCCTACTTCTCTTTTGAGGCACCAACCCAATCAGAGTAGGGCCCCACCCTTATGACCTCATTTAACCTTAATTACCTCTTACAGGCCCTATTTCCAAGTACAGTCACATTGCACGTTAGGGCTTCAGCATGTGAATTTGGGGAGGAGACAATTCAGCCCATAGCAACTATATTATATCTCTTCATTTATTTAGGCCTTTTTTAGTTTCACTCAGCAATATTTTATAATTTTCAATATAGTGGTCTTGCACATCTTTTGTTAAATATATTCCTAAGTATTTTGGGTTTTAATGTTATTTTAAATGTAATTTTAAATTTGATTTTCTGGTTTTTTGCTTCTAGTACATATATAAATACAGTTGATTTTCATATATTCCTTCTTTTAAGGGACATTTTTGAAGGAAGACTTGGCTGTGAAAATTTGACTTAGAAGAACTTGAGAATGTCTAGCAAATGAGACACAAGCATTCCGTTTCACAGTTATCTCTTTAGAATTAGGCTGAGGTAGACACACAGTTCTTAACTTATAAATCCCAGATGCAAGGGGCAAACACCACCTTCTCGTAGTGAAGTAGCCATTCTTCACTTTCTCCCAAGGAGCCAGTATTGCCTCTGAGAGATCCTTTCAAGATGGCTCCTGTCTGGGATCCTGTTTCTGACACGAGGGCAACAAGAAAGCTGTGTTTTTGTCAGTCAAATATTATTGTCCACGTGGGTAGCTGTCCAGTCCCGTGGTCTAGCTCCTTGACCAAAGACACCATTGTGGTGCCACATATTTTTGTGACAGATTCTGTTTTTAAGCAGTAGAAAGCATACTGAATATAATAATTGAAAACTTTTCTAGGACCTATCTACAGATTTAAAGTTTCTGGGTAGCCAGGGTATGCAGCTGTGGGTTTTTTGTTTTTTTAAATTTTTTAAATGGGTTAAATGGAGATTGGATAAACCATGAACCACAACAAGGAGAAAATCTAAATGAGACCAACAATTCTTTATGGAAAATTTAACTCTGTGGTCATGGTATTTCTGATATTCTCACCTTGGGCACAATGTTAGAGGAGTCCCGTATAGAAGAAAACATATTGTTTATAGGTTGTGTATGCCTCAAAGACACTTACTTGGACCTTTAAAGACCTTTTTCTTTATTTCTTTATTTTTATTGTGGTGGGGGAGGGTCATAAACCTTTAGGTGAGAAAGTAAAATTGTTTATTCCAAACAAGCTTGAATTTTTGCCACATTCTTCTCTGAAATGTAACCAGTACTTAAGCTGCAGAGGAAGACCAAAGACAGGAGCAATCAGGGCTTTCCTAAATGAAGTCATACACCTTCTGGGGAGATATTGAACAGAAGCACTGAAAATTCAGCTCTTCATATTCTCCTCCATTTGATACAGGGCCAACTTTTCTATTTAGGTGAACTCACCTCATGTCTTCAAATAAAGTGTCCCACTAAATACTAAAGAAGACGCTGATTCTCCACAGTATATTTGTACGATGTGATTCTTACTGTCATAAAATAACTGCAAGGACCAGCAAATTTATTATAATCTGTGAAGTAATACGCAGTGATTCACTTGTCATTCTCAGAGTTTGTATTGTTGCTAGATACCTCAGTAAAGACAGAATTGCAGTAGGCCATCCATTCAGTCTGGTGATGTTTATTTAGCCTCTTTTAGTTTATCCTCTGGAGAAGCTTTTGATTCCAAAGAGACAGGGGCCATAAATCCATCAGCAGGGATTTAGGACAAATTAGGTTTAATAGCCACAGAGTTGAAATTTTGCCACTGTACTTTTTAAATATCCATTCCAATTTGTTAATACAGCATAGATTAGTTTGAGGATGATTTCAGACTCCCCTGTCAAGAGTTTTACATATGTAAAATCTCTTTAAGGTCAGAAGTTAAGTGTTCATAGTTACAAAGGGACTTCAACCTCATAGGATAATAATACAATTTTGTGGTCTAGGTTAAGAATTCTTCTCCCAGTTATTAAGGCTGAAGAATGAACCTTAGACCCAAAGAAAACATGCCTAAAGAGTGAGAAACGTGGCTACTGTTCATATCCCAACAGCAGAGCTGCCACAGGGAAGGCAGAAGATAAAAGTAAGAAAAAGAAAACAAAAAGGCTTCCAACAGACAATTCACACATGTCACAAAAATCCACCCTCCTGTGTCTGAAGTCACACATATGTCTCTGTATTTCTATATTTAGGCTTATCTTTGCAATATCTTTGATTGTAGAAGCTATAGAGCTTTTTATTCAAATGGGCATTTGCAAACGATATGTTTCCATTTGCAACACACATCATTTCAAATCATCCAGATGCCATGAGCTCTTGCTTAGTCCACTAATTTATGTGACTTTGGAATTGTCAGATTAAAGCCTAATTTGACGACCAAATTTCCTTGTAAATGTAATTAGAAATACAAGGCATGAGGCAACCATACGGCAGCTCTAGCTGAGTTAAAAGTATCTACACATCCTAAAACTTTTACTCCTTTTTATTTGAATCATCCATGTCTTATTTTAGATATGTATTTCATTGCCATCAACAATAGAATTATTTTCATGTTGTGCCACACTGTCTTAAAAGATAATGTCAAATCTATGTGGCTTTTATCAAGGTTTTATGAAGAATGCCACGTGACCTCTGCAGATGGAAGAAAGCCACACAAGCATTTGCAAACTGGGTAAATATTCTGTGCTTGAGTTTGTATGTGAGGGAAGCTACCATTAGCTGATTTAGTGCGTCTATCTCTATATCTAAGAGGTGAAACTTAAAAGGAGTTAATTTCTCTCCTATGTGAAGAGTAAAATAAGTGTTCATGATGGGTGAGGTGACCCTCGTCCAAATGGGGGTTCAGGGACCCAGAATCCTTTCATCTTGTGGTTGTACAATCCTCAGCTTGTGACTGTTGAGGACACCTTCCTCACATGCATCAAGCTGGTGAACGTCGCAAGAATATGATGGCTAGCAAGTGGAGGTTCTTACAGGTCAGGCTGGGAGCTGGCATGTGTCACTTCTCACATTTCATTGGCTAGAAGTCAATCATGTGGGCTCATGTAACTGCAACGCTGGATGGGAAATGTCGTCTGGCTTTGTGCCCTGGAGAACAGGGACATCTTTATCAGTAAAGATAGCTGTGCGTACTTTTTTGTCATATCAAAGTAAATAACTGAAATTTTTTCACGGAGGATCTTCAATAGAAAATCTAAGGATGAATATTTTTCTCTAATTTGTGGGCACACCAGAAATTGAGAGCTAAGATGAGAACATTGTATTTTCTGTCTCTCTTAGAAGGAATGTTCCTTACAGAAGTGGTGTGGCATGGTAGAAAAAGAATAGACCCAGATTCATAAAATCTGAATTGTTTTTTCCCATCTGCTGCTAATTACTTGAGTGACCTTAGGCAAGTCACTTTCTGGGCTTCATTTTTTTCTCATTGGTAAAATTAGACATTAAGTTAAATGATTGGTTGGGTTCCATTCAAATGCTAACAGTTTGTGATTCACTGACCTTGTTTTGTTTTCTTATATTATGGTATACCTACAGTAAGGGGAATGCTAAATGAATATTAGGATGTTACTTATGCTGTATAGTGGAACTATTATTTTATCTTTAATTATAGGGCTTATATGAGTATTTGATACAATTTTTTTGCCTTTTCCCCTTCTGCACACCAAAGCTTTTTTTTTTTTTAATATTTTATTTATTTATTTGCCAGAGAGAGAGAGAGAGAGAGTACAAGCAGGGGGAGTGGCAGGCAGAGGGAGAAGTAGGCTCCCTGCTAAGCAAGGAGCCCGATGCGGGACTCCATCCCAGGACCCTGAGATCATGACCTGAGCCGAAGGCAGACGCTTAGCCATCTGAGCCACCCAGGAGCCCTCTGTACACCAAAGCTTTTAAGGATTCACCCTTTTTCAAGTTTCTCACTGCCTATTTTTTGTGGAACAAAGGTTAACAAAGATACCACTTTTACAGATAGCTACTCATTAAATCATTACAATCTTAGGTTTACAGAATAAACTGGGTCATGAAGCTTACTGGCTGTCATCTGTGAGGACAGTGAGTGAGGAACTGAACTTAGGTCTTTTCAATCCCCAGCTGTCAAATTGCCTCTAGACAATAGATGGGATATTGTTTTACATTCAAATGTTTCTTGAAGGTCTTTGTGCTCCCTATATCCAAAATCATCATAGAAAACAGATTTTCACAGTAAGATTTTTACTCTTTTCCCTAATTTCTTATTTCCTTTACTTCCATGGGCATAGATGGTGTGTGTGTGTGTGTGTGTGTGTGTGTGTGTGTGTTTATGCGGGTGTGTGTGTGTATATTAAAATAATGCACATGCTTTCCCATTTCCTTCACTCTTGAGCATATTTTTGCTGCCCTGATATTCTCAAGAGGGAAATGGATTAAGATTTTTTGCAACTTAATTCTTCCAGACCTTTCTTATCCTGCCCAGTGTTTTACAAAAGCCTATCTTCTCATTTTAATAAATTTACGTAGGACAAGATCTGGAAAGTCTCCCACTGAGTGGCAGAAGATGATATGCCAGTGGGCTTCATTTTCTTGGATCAGAGCATATAATTGTGGCCCACGGATCTTACAGCATTTTCTTTTTTTGCTAGTGGGGAGAAAACAAAAAGAAAGCAAAACAACACAACATAAATGTTTAAGGACCTGTTTCTTTTTGCAGGATAAGTATCATAGTAAGAGGCCAGGGCCTCACCCTTCTCAATCCTCCTAGATAGATATTTCTTTAATTCCCGCTGGGCTCAAGGGAATAAGGATCTGGATAAATACCTGGTTTCACATTATCTGTTTTCATCACAAAACTTCAAGACACTTTACCAACATAGATTCATTCCCATCACACTTACAAGAAGTAATATTGTCCTCGTTTTGCTGATGGGAAAAGTGGGGCACCGAGGAAATAAGGGACAGACTCAGAGCATGTGGTGGAGCAGACAATCGTACCCAGGGCTCTGGAGAGCCAGGCCTCTACTCTAACAACTACATAAGACTTCTTCCGAGGATGTGGCTCACATTTAAAAAAAAAAAAAGTCTTATTTTATTTTTAAGGCACAGAGAAACTGTTGAAGAGACAGAGGGATGAAAAAATTTAATAACTCTTACTTAGAAGGTTGAATGATGCATATTGTTAGAACGTGGAAAATATCACCCACCTGGAACAATCCAAGGCACTGAAAAGCTGTGAAACTATTAACAAACAGCAAAATAGGAAATGAAAAATATTCATAGGGGTTTTTAAAAATAGAAATGTCTTGGGCTAAACACTAAATTTGAAAATGAAACTATCCCAGCTTCTTTTAAATATACAACTTCATTACTGATTCTCGCCAATGAAAACATATTTGGATGCTTTCAACTAGACACATTCTCCGTGCATCTATCTCTCCATCAGTATATTCCCAGTGTGATCTTTGTCATTTGATACTTTCATTTGGACAAGATAGGCGTGTGTATTAAGCAAAAACCAAAATATGCCAAATGTGATGAACTGTTTCAGTTTTGAAAACATCAGCTTAGGTAAGCTTTTCAACAATAAGACATTAATAATCTTCTGCAGATGATATGAAGGAACTTTTAATGATTGATTAATAACTCTCTGATGCAAACAGTGGTAACAATGAATGTACATGTTCATTGTCGTGTAGGCAGATAGAGAGATCGTGATTCAAATAAAAATTAACCCATAATTAATAAGCACATGTTAAAGTCAAATATTTGTGCCTCCAGCCCTATATACATACATATATATATGTATATATATATATATATAGTGAACATATATAAAGTTTGTCAGGATTTTTAATTTCACTTAGAGAACAAGCATGCATAAAGTGAGAGGAGGACAGAAGGGTAGCTTTGTCAGGAAAGGATGTGCTTTTAAAAACTTGCCCAATAAAATCATGCAAATAAGCAGATTTTCATAAGCCCTAGCTGAAAAAAAGAAAAAAAAACAAATCAAAAAAACAAACCAAAAACATTTCTGGACTTACAGGGAATCAGGCAATCCACCCAGAAGAGATGTTCCACTTTGCTTCTCTTACTTTTTTCTCATTCAAAAGTCTCTGTTGACAGAGCGGCTCTGACTCAGTCTCCTGCGGGGCTGGCGTTTGTATTCCTTTATGGTGAGAGCACTTGGAAGAAGTGATGGTTGGGCCTGGTGACCAGGAGGAAGCGTGGGGTGGTGAGGCCCATGCAAACGGGGGAGTGGGGGGGAGTGGGAGGAGTGGGAGCCCAGTAAGACTTGAAGGATGTTTATGGAATTTTTCAAATCCATTTGGAAGGAGAGGATACAGAACCCAGCTGTTGGAAGGATGTATAGAATTGTAAACCTTTTAGTAATTGTGTCTCTGCCAAATTATATTTTCTTTTTGATTTACTCGGCTAAGTCCTACACAGTCCAGAGGAACTCAATATGTAACAATGATAGAAATGATGGGAATTGCAAATTGGCAAAGATTTGTGTTGTGGTTTTTGTAGAGCAGTGGTTCTCAAAGTGTGGTCCCTGGACCAACAGAATCTGCTCCCGGGAACATGTTAGAAATGCAATTCCTGGGCCCCACCCCAGACCTACTGAATCTGGGTGTGGAGCCCAGGAAGATATATTTTAACAAGCTTTCCAGATGATTCTGATCCACATTGAAGTTTGAGAATTGGTGTTACAAGAACCAAGCAGGGCTCCTGGGGTAACCGTCGACTTTAGGGGAGGGTCAAACCAAATGGGATCTTCTTCAGAAGGTTTGAGTCTTGGAGCTGACATGAAGGTTCTAAACCTTCATCAGGAAGGACTCAGGAAGAGTCTTAAAACCAAGTACACGAATCCTAAAAGGTCTTTAAATCAAATAACAATTTGTATTTTGAGAGCTGGCTTAAAATTTTCCTCAGTGGTACACTCTGGGTTAAGTGGTGGTGAGCCAGGAGCAGCCCTAGCCAACTTCCCAGAATATCCTGTAGAGAAACAACAAACAGGGTTTCTTACAACTTTTTTCTTGTTAAGGCGATAATGTAAATCCCTCAACCCAAATTCCTCTCAGTGATCTTTCTAGCTGTTACTGAAACTAGAATTACAAACATGGATTGGATTCCTTTTATACTGTAGTAAGCTCACTGGACATGTTTGGGTTGGACAGAGGGAGGTTTAGCAAATCAGATTTTATACCATATCACCCCTTAAAATATTAGAATATCAAACTCAATGTGAAATCTGTGTATTGTAAAAACAGAGAATTTGTGACATAAATTTAAAATTATCCCAAAAGTAATAAGCAAATATTGTGTCTATCTCCTTGTCAGTATAGTCTCAGTGTTATCTTTGCCACTTGCACAGAAAGATGCAGAGGGATAAGTATGATAGCACAAGGGTGATGCAGGGGGCTTTTGATTAGTACACGGAAGCACTTCTTTAGCCACAAGTTTGGTAAGACGTAGAAACTGGCTACTAAGAGAGATGATGCCTACCATCTACAAATATTTTAAAGACCTCATCAATTCTGAAGAGTGTTTTCATCTTCTTAGCCTGGAGGCAGGGCTTGGGTGTACTCCATCTAGAATCCAGACAGCTTCTCAAGACCTGTCAGAGCACTCTGTGATTCATTCCATGGGTTTTGTTCTCCCTCACCTCCTTCCCACCAGCTTCACCTTTATTTCTTGCTCTTTCTCTTCCTTCCTTCTCAATATTGGCCGTATCTCTGACCTTCCTGTTTCTTTCACTTCAGTCCTCTTTCCTGTGTCTCCAGACTCTTCGTTGGCAGCTATCTGGGGGGATGTGGCAACTGGGCTCATCGTGTTCCAAGACCAGCCCCCACCTCAGCTCACCAACAGAGCTTGTGAAATGTGTTTCAGACCACCTGCTCAGCCTGGGACTGGAGGACAATCCTGGATTTGGCTTTGGATCTGGGGTGCAGCCCAGAGGCAACTGGCAACAGAGGAGACAGCCTGCTCTAACCAGCTAGGGAAGGCCATACCCAACATGGTGACTGCCCTGGACGGGGACACTTACCAACTCAGACAATCACTGGAGAAAAAAGAGCTGCTTCTGCTGTTTGCGTGCCTAAGTATAATTCCCACAGCTGACCAGTGGAAACCAGGGAGTACCTGGGCAGCAGGGGATGCTGATTTCCATGTTTATTCACTTCCCCTAGGCCTCTTCTGCTCTCACTCTCCTCTCTTAAGAATCCAGTGCCAAGAATGTAAATTGGTACAGCCACTGTGGAAGACAGTGGAGGAACCTATGAAGGTTCCTCAAAAAGTTAAAGATAGAACTCCCACAGGATTTAGCAATCCCACTCTGGTTATATTTGAAAGGAAGGAATCACTATCTCGAAGAAATTTCTGTACTCCCATGTTTATCACAGCATTATTTACAATAGCCAACACATGGAAACAACTTAAGTGTCCATCGATGGGATGAATGGATAAGAAATTGTGGTATAATACAAATTTTTTTTTTTAAAGATTTTATTTATTTATTTGACAGAGAGAAACATAGCGAGAGAGGGAACACAAGCAGGGGGAGTGGGAGAGGGAGAAGCAGGCTTCCTGCCGAGCAGGGAGCCCGAAGTGGGGCTCGAACCCAGGACCCCGGGATCATGACCTCAGCCGAAGGCAGATGCTTAACGACTGAGCCACCCAGGCGCCCCGAAATTGTGGTATAATATTATACAGTAGAATATTACTCAGTCTCAAAAAGAAAGAAATTATGCCATTTGTAATAAGACAGATGAATCTTGAGGGCATTTTGCTAAGTGAAATAAACCAGACAGAGAAAGACAAATACTGCATGATTTCACTTATATGTGGAGTCAAAAAAAAAACCTGAATTCATAGAAACAAAAAGTAGATCGGTGGTGGCCAGGGGTGTGGGGTGGGGGAAATGGAGAGATGTTAGTCAAAGAGTACAAATGTCCGGTTATAATTAGGTTCTGAGGTCCTTAATACAGCATGATAACTAGAGTTAACAATACTGCATTATACACTTAAAAGTTGCTAAGAAAGTAACTCTTTAGGGGCACCTGGGTACCTCAGTTGGTTAAGCTTCTGACTCTTGATTTTGGCTTAGGTCATGATCTCAGGGTCCTGGGATCGAGCCCCACGTCAGGCTCTGGGCTCAGCAGGAAGTCTGCTTGGGATTCTCTCTCCCTCTCCCTCTGCCCCTCCCTCACCCCCCCCACCCCACTCCACTCTCTCTCTCTCTCTCAAATAAATAAATAAAATTAAAAAAAAAAAAGAAGAAAGTAACTCTTCCAATTTGCCACGACACACACAAACACACACACACAGGTAACTAAGTGAGGTGATAGATGTGTTAACTAATCTTTTTTGTGGTCATCATTTTGCACATACAGACATGTACCAAATCATCATGTTGTATACCTTAAACTTACACAGTGTTATGTGTCAGTTATATCTCGGTATATCTGGGGGGTGGGGAAAGAGAATTCAATGCCTTCCTGTTGCCTTGGGCACATCAGACCTACTTTTGTCCCCATCACTTTGGCTTTTCCTCTTGGGATGGCACCTCGTGCCCTGGACGCCTCCAACGTCACCCCATCACTCCTCCCGTGCTGTTGTCTGGTCTCATCGGGCATATGCCCTCTCTCTGAAGTGCCTCCTTCTCAGGTGAATTTCTTT
Source organism: Phoca vitulina (assembly GCF_004348235.1). Lineage (NCBI taxonomy): Eukaryota > Metazoa > Chordata > Mammalia > Carnivora > Phocidae > Phoca > Phoca vitulina. The sequence goes on along the minus strand of NW_022589705.1, from coordinate 29,303,340 downwards.
GAGAGCCTTTTATTTTTGAACCTTTTATTTTTGTGTTCCCTACACTATCTGAACCTGGACACAGAAGTCCCCCAGTAAGTGTGTTTGATAAATGTGAGTTTATTGAAATTACATTGCTGTCCTATCCCCAGCTTTCATCTCCTCCCTCATTCTTTCTGAGAGGCACTAGAAAGGGAACTGGCCCCAGAGTCAGGACACGGTGGTGGCCCTGGACCCACACCTCGTTTCCTGTGAACCCTTGGGCAAGTTGCTTCACCTTTCTGAATCTGGTCTCCGATTACAACACAAGAATCGCAGCCGTTTTCTGTTTTATGTCTCATAATATTGTTAGGATTAAATGAGAGAATGTGGTTGAAAGGGTTTTATGAATTAGAAAATGCTCTATATTTAGAGCACTTCTTATGGCAAAATCTGAGTTAATGACCGACAATTGCTTAAAATATTACTTTTCTCAGATAACTTGCATGCTTGCATTATGAGAGAGGACATCATTTTAAAAATCTAATTCTGTTCAGCAAGGAATTATTCAATGTCTATTATGTGTCTAGCAATTTCGTATACACTGTGAAGGTTTTAGAAGAGGTGTAAGAAATGAATACTTTCTGAGAAATTATGACATAATTAGAGGGTACACGTGACTCTGAGGAGCTGCCTTCTTAGGGCTTAATGCCTGGTCCTAAGACTTTGGAACTAGACTTCTCAGACCAGTAAAAATACAAAAGAAAACAAATTGGGGGACCAACATAGAGCTACCAAGTTTTAACTTGTCTCATCTATTCAATAGTTTTACAGTTATATTTGGACTTTGTATACAACGGCATGAAAAACTATAACATCAGGAAAAATCTGTAAAAAGCTAAAACTTGCCTCATTTGAGCTTTATGGAAAACATAAGATGTGGCCAGATCTTTCTTGCTTCACTTGGAGCCACTCTGTGTGTCGTTCCGGAGAAGGAACTGGGGCCCACCGCTGAACAGACAGAGCTCCTGACTGGGCGTCAGCCCCCTTGCTCTCATACAGATGGTTTTTCGTTAAGCGTGTGTGAGCCCGCACAAGGCCTTGGACTTCTCTAGCTCCCTTACCCCTTCGTAAACCAGAGGGTTGAACCAGGATCTCTTCGGTGCTAGAGGCTATGGTAGCCACCAGCCACCTGTGGCCATTTACTTTTAAATTAAATAACATTAAAAATGTAATTCCTTAGTTGCGCTAGCCACATTTCAAATATCTACTGGCTATCAGTGGCAAATGGTGATAGTTCCAGAAAGTGCAGATTTAGACCATAGCCAGCACTGCAGAGAGTTCCATTGGATAGTGCTAGACTACGTGAGCCCCCAAATTTTCTTAATTTTAAAATTCCAGGATTTTCGTGGTTATATGTAGGTTACATTCTTAGCTTCTGAGTCACACTGTGGCCTAACCCATAGTAATGTTTTTCAATTGCCTCTTAAATTCAAATCGTGATGATAATTCTTATTGAATTCTGATGGATGACAAAGATACCAATTACTGCCTAAGAAGTATTATAATTTTACTGTAAATGCTATGTAGTTTGGTTAAACCAAAGTCTCGTATTCAATGTTCTGTATCTTTCTGAAAGGTTTCCCTCCATTTGAATACCCACTTTTTCTAATCCATACCAGGTATTGCTTGCTTGCTTTCCCTCTTTCTTTCTCTCTCTTTCTTTCTTTCTCTCTCTTTCTTTCTTTCTCTCTCTCTTTTTTCTTTCTTTCTTTCTTTCTTTCTTTCTTTCTTTCTTTCTTTCTTTCTTTCTTCTTTCTTCTTCCTTTCTTCCTTTTTTCTTCTTTTGGTCTGAGATTAATCTCTTTTAACATTTTCACAATCTTATGGGGAAAACTAATCTAAATGATAAGTAGGTTCTTTTTGCTTCTTCAATCTACCATAAAATCGCCAATGTGTTGTTAAAACCACTATTTTTATAGAACTTGTGTAAACACTGTTTTGGACTCCATCTGTTGAATTGGTCCCAGCCGCTAACAAGTATTGTTGGGAGATGTGCCGTCATCGGTGATGTGGCCGGGGTACAAACTGAGATGGCTTGGCAACATGCAGGGCCACATAAATTAAGCCATTGTTGTCACCGTTAAAGGAAAGCACCAACGCCACTTCAACTCTGCGCAAAGTGGATGGTGGGGGGAAGGACCCAGCATTTGCTTTCTGAATCCGAAAGAACAAAATCATAGAAAAATACTAAAGTGATGTCCAAATTCCCAAGGTATTAAAACAAAATAAAAGGAACAAGTGTGAGAGGGGGAGAAAGAGAACTCGGGGGTCCCTAAAAATGACCCAATAAACTCTACTACGGAAACATATGGCAGTTTCTGAACATCCACACCGATCCCCTCAGTATTCTTTCTTAAACTTGACCTTTCTCTGAGCAAGCAGGAGTTAGCAAGGAGGAGCCAACACCATTTTCCTGCACACCCCGCAGGAAGCATGATGAAACAAGGGAAATCTGACTATACCTGGTTATTATACACTCGAGGCCGGACCGGCCAACAGAACTGGCGAGAATGTTCAGCAAAGACCTGTGACATAATCCATCCCAGCTTTGCAAACTCACGCGCTCTGACCTTCATGCCTGCTCAGACTCTGCTTCTTGTCAGTGAGGCGCTCTTGCCCGTTTCCCACATTGCCCACGAGCTGTGCTTAGAGCAGAGAAAGTCTGCCCCTGCAGTGGGCTTGTGTCAACATTTTTATTGCAAATTCCCATTTTCTGATCATTAAAAAGCTTTCGGCACAGAAGTAGCTTTGCGAGAGTTCAAGCTTTGAAAGGATTCATTTAATGGCTTAAAAATAACACTTGGGCCACACCCATAATTTAAAATGGTCTAGCTGGCTTTGTGGCCTGGGTTTTTTCAAAATGCGTAAACTTAAAATATGAAGGGACTCAGGACTTGGAGCAGTTCCAAAGATTGGTTTTTAGTGTTTGGTGAGCTGGAATGAGGTTCCTTAATGGTGAGCTTTACTTGCAGAAATGAAATTGTAGGATCAATTTAGTTGGAATGTTGTCTAGCTTCAGCTGAAAGGGGTCTCTCAATCCATTTCTCACAGGGTTATGAGGGAAGAAGGGCTGGGCCTAGGACAGGCTACATAATTTGGGGGGCCCAGTGCAAAGTGCAAATGTGGGGCTCCTTGTTCAAAATTATTAGGAGTTTCAAGACAGTGACAGCAGAGCATTAAGGCAAGTGTGGGGCCCTTCCAAGTATGGGGCCCTGTGCTCCCGCCTAGGGTGCTTGTCCATGAAGCTGGTCCTAACGAGGCCCTCTCTTGATTTCCTTTCCTTCTTTCTTCCTTCTCTACTTTTTCCTTTCTTTCTTTCCTCCCTCCCTCCCTCCCTCCCTCCCTTCCTTCCTTCCTTCCTTCCTTCCCCTCTCCCTCCCTCCCTGTCTTCCTTTCTCCGTCTCTCTGTCCCTCCCTCCCTACCCTTGCTTCTTTCTTTCCTTCTTGTTCACAAGGCATACTAGAGATTTTGCTCTTACTAAAGCACTAATAATGGGCAAAATCAGCTCAAGTATAATTTATATATGAGCACTGTTATTTTAACAGTGTCTGTCTTCTTTCACAAAATACAGGTATTCTTTTCTTTCCAAAGTTATTTAAGAACAACCATGAAAACACATATGAAGAGATGGTTCTCTAAAGCTGGTAAAATGTTTTCATAACTGTTTTCAAATGTGATCTTCAAAATAATCCCATAAGGTCATTAAACTAAATGAACCCATTTTTTTCAGATTGAGGAACTGAGGCTTCATTGTAATATTCAGTGATTTGCATAAAGCTTTCCAGGTCTCTCTTGGTCGAATCAGGATCAGAATGTCAGTCTTTTGACAACTTAATCCTATTTTGAGTGCAAGGGTGCCAGATATCACCAAGCTTAACACCAAAAGGAAGGAGCCTTTGGACCAAGAAATGATGGAAAAATTATGAAATGAGCTTGTTTCCCATAATTCTGGGATTGGACCAAACTAACTCCCTGCAAAGACTTTAAATGTTCAAGTTTTTATGAAATTTGATCTGCCCCTGGAGACCAGTCCTGCAGCCTGGCTGAATTCATGTGATATGACATTGTGCTCTAATTGGGCTCGTTTACAACTTGGTGAATAAAAAGATGGAAGGGGCTAGCCATGGATTGCTGTCGAATACCAAGAAAAACTTTCAGAAAGACTAGATAATAGAGCTTTGAGGTTTGAGGCTCATATTTGTTTACTGACATTTTGTGGGTCCTGCACTTCCCAGTGCATCCCGTAGGCCATTAATAATGTGTTACTTAAAAATAAATAAATAAATAAAATTAAAAAAATAAAGAAGAAGCTCTTTTTGGTCAATTAAGTTTAGGGAAACAATGACTTTGACAAAGTTAAATAGCTTCCTAACTGCAGGACATGTCAAACCTTTAATGAGCCACTGTGATTTGTGACTTTTTAAGAGTGAATGCAGCTTTCCAAACTTTGTTGACCACAGTACATCTTAACTCACTTTCTTTCTCTTTCTTTCTCTCTCTTTCTCTCTCTCTCTTTCTCTTTCTTTCTTTCTTTCTTTCTTTCTTTCTTTCTTTCTTTTTCTTTCTTTCTTTCTTTCTTTCTTTCTTTCTTTCTTTCTTTCTTTCTTTCTTTCTTTCTCTCCCCTTCCTTCTTTCCTTCCTTCTCTTCCCTCCCTCCCTCCTTTCCTTCCTTCCTTCCCTCCCTTCCTTCCTTCCTTCCTTCTTTTATGTTCAAAGAGTCTCAAGGAGCTCAGGCTCCACAGAGCTTACTTTGTGAAATGGGGCCTTGGATTAAGAACCAGCATCACTGATGATAGTCTTGGAATGGGGTGCATTGTGGCCCTCAGGGGATATGTCTACCTGGAACCTCAGAATGTGACTTTATTTGGAATGAAGGTCCAAATATAGATGTAACTAAGGTAAGGATCCTGAAAGGAATTATTCTGGACTTAGAATGGATGCCCTAAGTCCAATGACTAGTATCCTTATAAGAGCAAGGAAAGGGACATTTGAAATCCAGAGGCACACAGAAAGCCACATGAAGGTGGAAGTAGAGACTAGAGTCATGTGGCCACGAGTCATAAATGCCAGGAGCCAACAGAAGCTGGAAGAGGCAAGGAAGGATTCTCCACTAGAGCCTCTGGACTTGTAGCCTTCAGAACCGGTTCTTATGGGAGCCCTAGGAAACTAATACAAGACCCACTGGTAGAAGAGAGCTGAGCACGTGCTCCATCTACGTGTGAGGAAATAGGAGTGGCCTGACACACTTGGAAATGCAAGTTTGTTGTCAGGCAAGCAGCTGGACCAGAGCTCAGCTGTCCTTGCTGGGACTGCTTGGGAGGAATGGGAAGTTGCTTCCCAGAGAGTTCACGTAAGACCTTGGTAAGTTGAAGTGAATGAACCCTACAGAAAAGGCCAAAGCCGTCAGAAGTCCAACTGTTGTGGAAAGGGAAATGATGCTATGGGACAAAGAGTCATTGGTGGGCTCCTGACAATGTCACTCCTGTCCTAAGGGGATTCTCCCACGGGTCTCCAAGTTGCCTGTGGGGTGAGAACCCTAAATGCTCTCAACCGTCTCACCCCTGCCTCCTGGCTCTCACATAAGACTGGGAAAATTTCCAAGCTCGCTTTGTGTGCTGACCCTCTAAGCATGCTCATGGTTTGTTCTCTTTGCTCTTAGTTGAAGAGGGCATTTCTTTTCTTTGTCTCTCTGCAGCCTTTCCCCCACATTGTTGCCTTAGTCATTTATTTCTAACCTATAATTGGGCAGCATCATAAGGGCTTTCTTTGGCTCAGAGCAAGGAGGAGTTGTGTTAAATAAACGAAACTAGTCTCTAATTACTGGCATGCTTATTGTGTATTAGCAGAAGTGGCTAAAATGTCAAGGAAGCTTTTGCTCAATGGCTTTCACTCTGGAGATTTAGAGGTTATAGCAGCCCGGGGGGGAGTGGTACTTGAGCTACACTGGGTTTTGTGACTGTTATTAATGCAAAATAAGGCAAGTGGAAGGCTACAACTCATACACTCATGACCCTCCCATTCTAGAAACTCAAAGTAGTGAATCTAACTGGACCCACCGTTCTCAGAAGGTGATGGACGTTCTGGCCAGGACTTTCAGAAACCCACTCACCCAGTTGCTTCCAGCAACTGCCTGATGCTTGCCTCCTAAAGGCCTTTCTAGAGTTCCTTTCCTCTGTCACACCAGTAGGGGGCATCCTGGCAGGGACAAGAGTGGAGAGAGAAGTGTGGTTGAGGGTTCTGAAGTCCTGCTTTCCTGGTCTGTCCTCTGCCCCTACTGACAAGAAAGCAGATTGGAAGGGAGACTGGTGTCCAAACAACCTCCTGGTACCACTGCAGAGAGCGACCTGGCTGGGAGCAGAGAAGTGATTCAGAGGTGGTGAAAAGGGGACTCAGAGAAATTTCCCGCCTGTGACTGATCCATAAATTTTGGAAACCTTGGTGATCACCCTCATTAAAAAGGCAAAAATATGGGCCACAACGAGGTTATTCCAAGTTCATCCTGAGACACTGGGGCAGTACTGGAAAATAAACTTCTGCCTCCTGATTCCTGCTCTACAATGCAGTTCCTGGATGAATTGTCACCCCTAGCCTGTCACCCCACCAATAAATATAAGCAGATGAATCCACTTCCCAAATTCTTTTGCCTGTTCCTCTTACTTTAACTAGATGTCCCTCCCAGACTAGAGTGCAGGACAAATATGTCAGGCAGTGAAAGCTTTCAGGGGACCTTGTGCAAGAAAGCAAGGAAGCCAAACGTAATAGGTAGTAGAAAAAGACCAGAGAAACATCTGGAAAAAATACCAGAGTGCATAATTATGATAACAGCTCCCAGAAAGGTCTCAGCTTAAGATTTCTAGGGATCCTCTTTTCCTTATCTGTTGTATGCCCCTCCCCGCTGCCCCAAAGCAAAGCAGACCTCTTTGCCCTGGCATCTCCCCGCAACCATGGGTAACTCCCGATCCTCTGCATCATTAAAAAAAATGACTACTTTATAAATCTTTCTAGAGTTACTTTCTTATTTTTAATATTTATTTGCTTCTAACATGCAGGGACCATAGACTTTCTTCTAATGATTTAAGATGGAATAATTAGCTAGCAGACCTATCTGAAAACAGATACCCTTAAGATGCAGTTCCTTTCTTTGATAAATGGTTGGAAGAACCTGCTCTGGGCTGTTTTTAAGCGAGACAACTCCTCCTTAGGAGGTTCAAAACACATCATTTGCCCTCCTCAGTCAGCGCTTGTTAAAACCCTGCCACAGTGAGACTGCCCATATTTAGATCAAACATCCAAGTAAAAAATCTGAAGGAATGGAGACTAATTCGAGAATGTAAGATCCATTAAACTATGCAAGTATGCATGAACTGGAAAAAGTGGATCCCATACATAGCGCTATAGCCCTTAGCTGTTAGCAGGTGTGAGTCAGTCAGTTGTACAATTCATTTGTCTACCTAATTGCACTGAAGATAGGCTTTTACTTTGCCTATAACATCTCTAATGAGTAGGTTTTCAGTTCGATCTAACTAATTAATTCTTGTTAACTTCCTTTGCATTGCTGTTCTTTTAATTTAACCAGAGACAGCCCAGAGTTGCTACTAGTGTTTAGGCTCAACTAGATTACCCCTATTCATTAAGGGCTGTAATTGTTGGTCATACCCTTCCAAGCGGTCATTACAACCTCTGGCTTGCATATTGAATAACAGCAATTTCCTGACTCCAACAGACTCTTGTGTGAGGGAGGAGAAAATGCTAATAAAGAAAGAATAAATGATTCTCGACTCCATTCAGGGCTGCGTAGATTTCTTTTGCAGCAGAAATTGTACCGAGGTGGTAAGACGGGCTCCTTGTAGGCCCCCTACCTCCACCCTGAGCGAAAACAATAAGAACCAAGTGAAGCATTCCCTGCTACTGTGATTACAGCATCCGTGAAAGTGATTATATAGCTGCTGTAATCAACTTCCATGAAAGCTGCCTGTTAGAGCCTCAATAATTACTCATTTCTGCTAACAGCTTGCTTTCAGTTTAGCACTTTGAGGCCAAGGCGGGGGGGGGGGAAACTAGGAGCATTTTAATAAAGGGTCCCACTCACGTGATATTTTTGGGGGGTAAGTGCTTGTGTGTGGGCAAAAAAAAAAAAAATGCACATGTAAGTTTTTTGTCTCTTTCTCAATAGCAGCCCCCTTTCATTTTAAGCTTAGATTCTATTTAACCAGCAAAAGCCCAAGTTCATACAGGGTTCAATCATGTACTGAATGTTTACTGAAGGAGACACAATAGTTTAAATAAAGTGGTGGTTTTAAATATTTTACCCATTTCTTTAAACAAATTGCCAATCCTTAAAGTCTGTGCTAAACACATTTCAAAAGCAAAATACCACAAGGATCTTTTAATAAAACGTCTGCACTGAGTGTTTCACTTACTCTCCTACACTCTCCCTGGTCCTCCCTTGCCTGAGATGCATTTTATTATTTATTTTCTAGGAGAGGGCACGTTTGGGAGCATCAGGTTGGTTCCAAATGCTTTCAAATATTTGTTCTAAATACCTTTGTTGGAGGACATAAAGTAAAAGAAAAGATTATTTTAAGCCTAGTGACATCATTCACTTGGGTGGGCATGTCTTGGAGGCTCTGGGCAAAGTGTGATTTGGTGGACAGGGAAGTGCATCAGACCCACTAACTCGATCATGCCCTGGATGTCTCGCTCATGCCCTGGATGTCTCGCTCAGGTCACACTTTCAGCATTTTTCTAAAAAAACAGGTTGAGTGAATATAATATTCCAAAAACCAGAAAAATAGAGACCTTGTTTTTTCCAAGACAAAAAGCAAGGTTGCTAAAGTACACAAGTTCTTTGAGTTCGTTTTGGTCATCATCCAATAAATCTATTCCCCTCCCCCCAGGACCATCCCCCACAAACTGACAAAAAGGAAAACCTTACGAGAAAGTTGGATTGTCAGTGCTGTATTTCCCTGTCTTCAAAGTTCAGATAATCTGGGAAGTCCTCAAAATGCAGATGCGGTTTCATACCAAATCTAAACTTTTGTTTTGTTTTGTTTTGTTTCTCCACAACAAACAAAATCTAAAATATATCAAATTCAAATTCCGGTGCCTTCAAAAAATTGCTTAGAAAAAAAATCCACTGCAGTTTAGTTTTTATAGTTCTCAAATGACTAAATGATAAGTGAGGGAAATCTATTAATTTTTTGAAAACTGTGTGATGAAAATATCATTAAAGTGCCTTAATGAAGCAAAGACAGTTGTGTTTTATCAGGAGTAATAATTCCACTGACTTTGATTTTACTTATTTTCTTTGAAGGGCTCAAAGGTCACCTATTTCAAGATTTCACTGCATTGTCATATACAGTGCATGGCAAGAGGATAGCTCATCTAGGAAATAAACATTCTTCAGCAGTACATGTGACAGTGCTCAGCACAGGAACAGAATCCACATTTCTGAGACGTCCTGATTTAATAGAGTAAAGGAACATGTTTTCATCCATCTTTCTTCATCATTGTTCCACTGGTTCAAATGGACTTCCATCTAAGCTGTGTCTCCCCGGTTGACATGTCGGCAGATATCTGCCTCTCTTCCGTCACATCACCCTCAGGTTTTGCTTCAGAGTGAAGCATCCTCCATTGGACCATCTGTCAATGCTCCTAACCCAGTTGCTATCTCTACTGAAGTCAGACTGTGTGCAGAGAATAGGGCTGGGCTTGGGTGGGGAGTGTGGGCGGGCTCGGGGCTGGGACCCTGGACGGAGGGAGTAGAGCACTCAAAGAGATTTTCCCATTGTATGTTTAAGGCTGTTGTTTCAATAGCCCTCCCAGCTCTCTGGCACCAGAAAGGTTGTGGGACCCCAAAAGCAAGTTTATTGTGTTGATCCTTTCTTTCTTTATTTCTTTCCATATTGCCAAGCCATCATGGCCTCATTCTAAATGGGATTGTTCTATCATCTTCTCCATTAGATATTTTTCTGTACTTTTATGAAGAGGGAAAGATGAAGCTACATAGTTGGACTACAAGTAAAAATAGGACAGTCCCCTTTATATACTTAATTTTTTTTGAGAAACTAGAATGTAACTATTAATAGAGCTTTAAGATGATTTTTGTTTACATTTATCTATGTAAAGTTACAACTCAAACACAAGAGAATTTAGGTTTTTGATTAGCAGCTCTGTAAAATTCACCATATGTGAAATATAAGATAATCAGCGTCCTTGAAAGGATTTGGGGGTAGGGGGATTATTTTTGGCTTCTGTTGAAAATAGCCACATTCTACCAAAATCTCAAGGAGTTACCACTAGCATATACATATCAGGTTTATGCCGTACAGGCTCAGAAACTTAGCATGTTGTATTCTGCAAAATGTTGTGTTCTTTGAGTGAGAAAAGAGATAAGATTAGCCTTTGAAGTCAAAAGCATGCAGAGATTTTTCCCTGGGTGGTTCTTCCACTAAGATTTGTATGTCATAGTTGGCTCCTGTAGTTTCTAGTTTAGTGTTTCTTCTGGTTTCTAAACCCTAGTGTATCTGTCTCTCTTTGTTTATGTGATATAGTACCACCCTGGTGTCTCCAATAAACAGCCATGTTTGATGGGATTCAGGTCTTTCGAGCCAGGGCATCCAGGAAGACAAGTAAATTGGTGATGTTCTGACATAGTGTATTCTTAAGACAGGATGATTGGCTTTAAACCTTTTAGTAGGAGGAGATGATTAAGAAAGACAGACTTGGTAGGTATTGAGAGACAGTGATATGTTAGTGCTGTAGATTCTGGCCACCTTATCAAATTTCAGCATTAGATAAGCCTCTGCCTCCCAATCACACTCTCCACCAAATACCAGGATTCCCTGGTTGTTGGGAGCTGGGCATGGGGAATAAAGTCTACTAAAGATTTCAAGAGTGAATCTATTCACAATTAGTCATTTCACTTGCCAACTGACAGAACTGGAGTTAAATGGTTGGTATAATTCTTGCTTAGAGGCAAAATAATATCTTTTTGATTTTTTTTAATCATTACTGTTGCTCTGGGAATTGGTGAACTACAGGATGCTCCCAATTTGGAACACCTATCACAGTGCCTTGTGCTTCTAAAACACTTTCAATAAATATTTGTTTCATCTGTTGTTGATTTTTTTTACGTTAATCAGAATACCTACTTTTGAAAGAACTATCTTATATGCAATTTCTTTTTCTACTGGAGCCCCTAAACTTTTCAAGAGAAGGTGGTAGAATTTAAAATAAGTCCCCTTTGGTTTTAGATGGGCAGAAGTGTCCAGGGCCTCAGCAATGTGTAGAAGGAATGACAAGTGTCTCTTAGAAAGCTAGACCTTATTTTAACATTACTTATCTAACTTTTAACATGGCATCCTTGAGTTGAGCATCCAGAACTGTCCTTATATTAACGGCCCTGACATTTTGTCCCAAATCCCTAAAAAACTATTATATCTCTCCTACTTCATGAAAAAAATTATTTGGCTAACGTTATCATATTATGAGACTCTCCCAAGACTTCAAGATGTTGCTTTTATAACTGCAGCTTAAGACTGAGATTTAATGCTAAAGAATAAATGAATACGTTGATGACATTGATGATGGTGAAAGTGTGGCAAACAGGACATGCTCATATCCCATTGGTCAGAGTGTATGTTGATAGAACTTCTTTGCAGGGTAATTAGGCAGAATCTATCAAAATTTAAAAAATACATACTTTTGAACCAGTAAGACTCCCTCTAAAGAGTATTCTGCAAAAATATTTGTACAGGTGTGTAAGAAAACGTGTACAAGAATGCTTACTGTAGCATTACTTGTATTATGAAAAACATTGGAAAACAAATTGGAGACAACCTAAATGTTCATCAGTAGGAGAAAAGTTAAATAAATTATGGTACAGCCATGGAACACAATGCAGCCATGAGAATGAATGAAAATGATGTGGAAAACTGCCTGCAATATACCTCTAAGTGAAAATAAGCAAGTTGGCAAACAGAATGTACAGTCTCTTTCCATGGGTAGCTTAAAATATACCTATGTGTATTGACAATGGTCTAGAGGAACACAAACTTGCCTTTACAATGATACTTGGGGAGTGGGTATGAAGAGTCTGGGAAGTGAATAGTACTTTTTTTTTAAAAATTTTTTTTTTTTTTTTGGAGAGAGAGAGCATGAGCAGGGGGGCGGGGCAGAGGAAGAGAGAGAATCTTTTTTTTTTTTTTTTTAAGATTTTTTTTTATTTATTTATTTGAGAGAGAGAGTGAGAGAGAGAAAGAGCACAAGAGGGGGGAGCGGGAGAGGGAGAAGCAGACTCCCTGCTGAGCAGGTAACCCGATGCGGGACTCGATCCTGGGACTCCAGGATCATGACCTGAGCCGAAGGCAGTCGCTTAACCAACTGAGCCACCCAGGCGCCCTGAATAGTACTTTTGACTTTATATCATTTTGTACTGACTAATTCTGATTTAATTTTGTTTAATGAGTAAGTGCTACTTACTGTTAAAAATATAATTTATTTTTCAGGATTGAATGAATAAATTCATGGGGAACTTGCAGTTTCAAAATCTCTAATATCATTATCCATATTTTAAATAATGAAAATATTAGCTAATTACTAAAGTAAATGACATTCGGATTATTGGATTCTGGATTAAAATGAGAAATGTAAGACATTTGAATATCAGAATAGAGCCCATCTAAAATGCCCATCTAGGAAATGGGCTTTTATAATGATTTATCAAACACATTATGTAGCTAGATTGGCTCTCGGGGTTAAACAAGCAGAAATTCTCTTAGGTCAGCTTTTAAAAGATGGTTTATTTGGGGGATAAACATAGACTAGAATTTAAACTGAAATTTTAGGAATTGAGGAGTTTCTGGAGTCAGGTTTCTGTCCTCTCTCTGCGTCAGTATCAGTATGCTTTTGTTTTAAGTAGAAAGAGCCAATCAAAGTGGCTTAAACAATAAAGGAGGCTGAGTAGTTTCAATTTAAAAAAAGGGTGGGGGGCAGGGGAGAGGCAGAGCTTCAGATAAGGTTCCATCCAGCAGCTTCAAAATAGCACCAAAGACCCAGAGTCTTTTCGTCTCTGTGTCGCTGCTGTTCTTTCCATGGTGTCAGCTTTTTTCTAAGGTTGACCAACTTTGATTCCAAAATGGTTACTAGTGGCTCTCAGAAATGGTCTTTTCTTATTTTTAGCAGAGAAGAGAGAGAGGGATTCTTTTCTAGCATTTACAACAAAAATCCTGCTATACACCATAATTGCTTAGGCCACATTCCTCCCCCTACACCAATCACTGTGGCTGGTTGATAGCTTGTTGGCTTAGCCTAGGTCACTGTTTCACCCTGAGAGCGAGAATGGAGTCACATGCTCAGGATCACATAGTTGCCAAATGAAAATGGGGTTGCTAAGGAGAGAATCAATGTGGGAAGACAACTTAGAAGTGTTCACTGTGGTCTCCCAAAGCATATCTGCCCCTCCTAGGCCATCTGCTCCATTCTCTTGTCTCCACCGACCTGTTTCTCCAGCTTACCATAGTTTTCATTCCTTCATAACTTCAGTTTATCTTGGCAATTGTGCCCTCTCTCTGCTTAGTCCCCACTTCTACCAGTAATATTGTGACTTTTCAGTTTCAGCTCCCATGGTGCTGGAAAATTATTTTTATATTTCTTAATTCATGTCTCAAAATTGAAATTCTAATTGGCTCAGTTCATCTTTGGAACCAGGCTACATGTATTGACCAGTTTGCAGACTGGTTGTTCTGAATCAGGCATCCATCCCTGGTCTAATGATCTGTAAATGAGGGGTAGAGTTTGGATAGTCCAGTTACATGGTCTAACACATGGGCACTTGAGTAAGAGAGGCCGGGGACAGAGTGCACCCCCATAGGTGGGAGTGCAAGTGAGGCACATGGACTCAAAGGTTGAGCAATAAAAGACTACCTCTTCTTATTGGACTTTTGCTATAAGTATATTTAAAAGGCAGCCACATTTTATATGAAAAAATATGATTTTACTCTTTGTGAGTTTCTCGCATGGCCTGTATTATATTTATTTGCAAATTGGGACTTACCTTTGTCTTTTGAAAGTTGAGTTTTGGAAAGAGCCAGAAGTTATTTAGAGCCATTTCTGATTAAAGGTAATGAAGATAGGTATTATAAACTTGTCAAAAACGAGGTGTGACTATAAAAAAGAGAGGTAAATTACCTTTTGTGGTTCATAAACTGACCCTGAAGGCAATTCCAAGAGGAGTTTTAAAAGTGTTTTGAGCAACGACAGAACATTAAATAATTGTATTATCCCCCTGAGGTGATTGGTTCATTTGAAGGACAAAATTTAGGTATTTGTTCAGGTTGGTGAGCGCGTGCATGCACGTGTGTGTGTGTGTGTGTGTCTTATTACATTGTGATTAATCTTCATTTCATAATCTTCTTTCACTTCAAGACGATTTCAGTGAGGGAAACACTGATCTGAATCTAAGTTCACGAAGAGCCGATACTCAGTAGGTGGGCCCTGCTACGGTGGCATTGGGTGTTCACAGCTGTAATCCATTCCAGTTGGACCCTCTGTGCATTGGTATATATCAATAAATAGTTGATAAATATTTTTAATATCATCCCTGACTGGGACTCCTACCATCAATGATTAACTTCCATGCAGTGAAGGGAAGGCTGATGGACTATTTTGTAGGACACTCACACCCCACAGGAAAACTCAAAGGCATGAGGAAGGTCATGACTAATCCAGAAAAGGTGTGCAACAAGTGAATTCAGATCACTTGTGTCTGTTCTCTAACTCCCGGTATTGTTATATTCAATATGCTTCCAGAGGATGTTGGATATTTGATATGCTTCCAGAAAATGTTGGATTTCTTAAGATTTCCATTAAGAATTAAAGACACTCGAGGACAACAATTTAAACAGCATGGCCTCCACTGATGGGCAATCAATGAGTGTGTGCTCTTTGCTGAGTTCTTCCTACAGAGACCTGGGGGATGTGGAAAGTACAGTATGACCCCCAAGGAGTTTACCATTAGGGAGTGGGGGTGTTTCACTTCTGGGGAGCCATGTAGAGAACTGGCCATCTGACACAATTATCTAGAATGATGCTTTCTTTCTTCCTCAGGTACTGATATCCATTCCCTTGTGTACTCCCTTTTATTATTCAAGCATTAACATCAGGCAGGAAAGGGTGCTCAAACATTAAGGCATTTTATCTACAGGACCCATGTAAGTGGTGAGGTTATTACTATGACATAATAAGATAACAGAAAAAGAATAAGTCAGACCCAAATTTGAATTCTGGACCTGGAAGCTACTCACTGTGTTGCCTTGAGGAAAGCCACTGGAAAGTTCTTAACTTCTTTGCAACCTCTGTTTCATCATCTGTGCAAAATAGGCAATATCAAATGAGATGATGCATGCAAAGCACTCTTATAGTTTACCTCTTACAGTTCCAGGTAAAACATAAGTTTTTTTTTTCTTTTTTCAGGTAAAACATGTTGTCAAAAAGGGCATCTCTTTCAATCCAATGGAACCCCTGCTGTCATTTGGCATCTCTATTTCTTCAGGATTTGTGTAGGTTCTTCTGTGTGCCAGGAACTCTCCTCCATGTTAAGGTAATGGTGGATAATATGCTTTTACAACCCATTCTAATTCCATAGATGTTTATCCTTCAACATTGCCCCTAAAGTTAATTTTCACCTGCTTTTATCTATATGGAAATATTGCAGTGCTCTTCCTCAGAAGCCAAATTTTTCTTAGGGATGACTCTGATTCTGGCAGAGACAAAGTTGTCACTAGAGATCATATGTGTTGGTGGGGGGCGGGGGGATTGAGGCAGCTGCAGGACACAGACCCAGTAAACTGGTATCCAAAGTTGATAATTTATAATTGATCCAGAGGCTTCATTCTATACTTATCCTGAAGTCCTCATCTATGATCTATTGCTTAATGAAAGAAGAAATTAATTAATTAAGAATATGTGCAAGGAAGCCCAAGGGTTCAATTTTAATGTAAAGTAAGTAGTTTACATCTAGTCAAGTGGTTTTAACAATGTAGTTCAACCACAGGCAAGGCACCTTGAAAAGCAAGGATGTGTGTCTGAAGTCTTTTCCTTTACCATCTGAACTGTTTTCTCTGTGGTTAGTTGAATATCACAGACACGAAGTCATGGTTTTCAGTTCAGTCACTTCTGGGGCCCTCAACACTGTTCTGGTTCATGGCCAGAATTTAAATTCTGAACTCCAATTATCCATTTTGCAAATCCTGCCACTGGTCATGGTGCTATCATTTCTCTTCTAGTACTGGTTTCATTGCTTTGGTTTTATTTGTTTTCATGACTCTTTTCTCTACCAACCTATGAACTCCGTGGGATTGTATATTACTCATTTTTTGTTTCTGTAGAACCTAGTACATCTAGATGGTCAATGATTGTTTATTGAATAAATGAATCAATAAAAGACAAAGGAGAAGAGACAATTATTCCTGGCTCAAGGAACAAGTCTATTACCACAATTATTAGACTACTCTGTATTGTAAAAATCAACCAACTTTCCTTTTCACAGTTATGGGTTCAGGTATCACCTCCACAGGTGAAGAACAACTCATTGACATGGAGTTTGTTTTAGTGTCCTGGTTAGTTCTGTTTCCAGGTGAGACTTTCAGAAGCCCCCTTTAATGCTGCTTCCTATTCATAGGGCCCCAGGTCATTCCCCCCACATAGTGACACCATCTCATTAGTTTTGCAGAAAGGTGAGATTTACAACTTCTGTAGGAGCTTTCCTGTACAGGGTGACAGGGAAGGAAGCTGTAACTGCTTGAATTAGCGCAACATATTTGCTTTCCTTCTGGCTGCCATAAATTCTTAGGAAGACACAGAATCAGCATTTCAGATGATTATATCTGGCTTGTAAATTGTCCTCCAAATTGTCACCTTTTTTTTTTTCCCTAACCCCACCTGGAGGATTTAGCTATAGGGATAGCCCTGACCTCTGGCCTTAGAGTCAAGGTTAATGGACAGCAAGGTCACATGACTTGCTGCTTATTTCAAGTTATGCCTTAGGAATTCTACTAGGTTCTTTCAGAAGTATTTGATTTTTTTTTTTTTTTTTACTGGAAAACTCTGTATTGTCGAGACCTCTGTTATAAGACTCTGCCCAGGACTCTTCAAAAAATGTCAAAGCCACACTTAGCTCATTGGAAACTAAACTATCTAATAAAGGATATGTTACGGATTACTAGCAGTAGGTAGGTCACAAGTGGTCTTGGAACTGATGAAATTTCCAGGCACTGCACTCTGAATGATCAATTATGATATCTTCAGAACAAATATTTACTTATTGGTTAATCCAGTTATGATAAAGAACCAAGAAGGAAATAAATTTTATTTTTAATTTCAAGATGGAAAAGTAAACAGATTCTTAAATATCACGTTTCTGTGGACATTCAGAATTGGAGTGGCAGACTTTGGGCTGAATGTCTATATATTTCTTAGAGACTACCAAAAGGAATCTTTCTGTAGTAGGACACATTTGAAGGAACTAGGTGAATGTAAGCTGTCCATTCAGGTTGACATCAATAAGTGATCTTGAATGATTTATAATGTAAATAGGAAAATGTAGGTAACTTTGCAAAGCATGAGTTAATTCAGTTTTGTCCCAGCTCAGAAGCTGATAGGAAAACTTCATAATAAG
The DNA here is from genome assembly GCF_004348235.1 of Phoca vitulina. Lineage (NCBI taxonomy): Eukaryota > Metazoa > Chordata > Mammalia > Carnivora > Phocidae > Phoca > Phoca vitulina. Next base: position 29,285,641 of record NW_022589705.1, on the reverse strand, counting down.
CTTTTGGGAAAGAAAAAAATTGGCGTTAATGTTTTCCAATAAGAGATCCTGGAGAAGTCATGAAATTAAAGAGCATTTCCCCAGTTCCTTCCTGGATGCTGGGCAAATATGCAAAGCTTCTTGAAAATTTTATAGTCAATCATGAGCACCAAACTGAAAAAAACAAACGAAGAGGAAGATATAGGTGATATCCTGAATAATTCTTTAAAGCACTCGGGTTAATTAATGTCATTCCTAAAGAAACTATATGCTAAACTCTGGTAAAATTTTTTTACTTCATCTGTCTCTTCAATTTCAACAAGATGTGATGTCAACAAGAACTCAGATACTCCTCTTTCACCTGGGGCAGAATTTAGAGAACTATCTTCCTTTTTGAATGAATCAAGTAGGTCACTTCACTTCTCTGAACATCAGTTGACTGTAGAATGTGTCTCCAAGTCTCCCCTCACCCCCTTCAGCTTACAATAAACCTTAGATAGTCATACCCTCTGGCTGGATTCAAAACATCTGAGGTTAGATAGATGTAGAAAGGAAAAGAACAGTTAAACTCTTTCAGTTAAAGGAAAGAAGAAGGAAGGAAGGAAGGAAGGAAGGATGGAAGGAAGGGAGGGAGGAAGGAAGGAAGGAAGGAAGGAAAAGAAGTTTGCTTGTTTATAGACTCCCTGGGGCTACACATTGTATCTATTTCCCCAATAATGATCCTGTGGAGGAAAGAGTGACACTTGGAACAGCTCACTTCTTATGCCCCTGTTCTCACCTGAGCTTTCTCATTCTTGTTTGGCAGGGATCCCTGAGGATCTATCTTGCCATAACTGGACGTCAAAGGACTAATAATCCAAGGCAAAACCATATAGGTTGGGTCCTGCTTTTGAACCCCTTGAATGCGATGCATTTAAATAAATTTATTATCGCAAAGAAAAGGTTTTGTTCATTGCAACCTAGCACCGTTTGCCTTTATTGTGGTAGATAGAGACTGTCCTAGCCTAATGAAGATATTTAGAAATCTTTCCTTGCTTTGTGATGTAGAAATTATTTTTTAAATCTGACTAAATAGGAGCACAAAGTGGACAACTTTTAGTATCACTTGGATTTGCCTCTAAAACAATATTCAATTTCGGAGAGATAAAAGCAGAAAGAATTTAAGTCACTTGCCCAAGTACCCAAGCTACTTCCTGTTAGAAGCCAGGAGTATCTCTAGTTAGGGGATGAAGAAATCATGGTGGTGAAAGGTACAGCATAGGGAATATAGTCTATGGTATTGTAATAGGCTTGTATGGTGACGAGTGGTAACTATACCTGTGAGCATAGCATAATATATGAAGTTGTTGAATTACTATTTTGGATACCTGAAACTAATGTAACACTGTGTGTCAACTATACTGAAATTGAAGAAGAAGAAAAGAAGAAGAAGAAGAAGAAGAAGGAGGAGGAGAAGAAGGTAGGAGATCTCTTTTGTCCTGTTCGTATGTGTGTATGCTCTTTTTAAGGTGAGGGCAGCCATTAGGAAGGGGTTTTCCTATTGTCATTATTACAACTGGGCTGCAATGTAGGTTTGGTAAACTCAACATGTTTGGGCATAGGATTTTTATAAAGTTCAACTGTTTGGGTTGCCTCCAGAATGCATCCTCCTCCTGTTCCTCCCTCTAATTTCCATTTTGTGAAATGTGTGCTTCCTAGGAAACAGTTTCCTTTCCTGACTTCAGGGTTAGAGCATGTGACCCAGGCCAAGCCCATGAATGCAAGCCCTTGCCAACCTCAGTGATTTAGGAGGGTCCATGTGACCAAAGCTGGTCCAATTAGAGGAATATTAGGATTTGCTAGAAATGCTGAAATAGTGCTGTTTTTGTTCCAGAAAGAGGAAATACATAGGCCCCGGAGACTGGTGATCTCTCTTTAGCACTAGAGTAGGAGTCATCTTTAGGATGGAGTGACATCACCGAAGAAAGAACAGAAAAACAAAGAAAGAAATACTTGGTGACAGTGTTGAGTGACTGGATTAAGGCTCACTTGATTTTTGCCATATTTCTGGGTTTTTCACTTATAAATCATAAATCCCACTTTTTTGTTTAGATCAGTTTGAGTTATGTTTTCTTTAACTAAAACTGAATGCATTTCAACTGATACAGTAATAAGAATGGGAAGGCAAAGCGGTTATAGGGTAGGGGTGGGACTGGGAGTCAGTTTTGAATTTACCATGAGCATGACATTAACTGGGTGTATCTCCCTCACCCAAGGGCAGATATCCTAAGCCTTTACTCTTCAGAGATAAACACGAAGTCTCTGAAATCTCTACCCTCATAAAAATAAACATAAATATTTCTTGTTTTGTTGTACTGAGATGGTTAAAGCCAATGTTCTTGTGGGGAAAAAAGAGCTATTCGCTTGTGTGAGTGAGTGAGTGTGTGTGTGTGTGTGTGTGTGTGTGTATGCATGAGCACAAGTACTGATGGAGAATGGCATGGTGACTGGAGTAAGTATGTGCCATTTGCCCCTACACATTTCTCATGAAAATTTCAGTGGACAGCAGAGAGGAAGCTTGCAAGGGGATAGCACTGGCCAGAGGTTTAAGATCAACTAATTGGAGATCTGAGTTATGCCGCAGAATTGAGTAAAAACTAGAGTGTAAAGTGTATGAAATTTAAAAAATTAATAATTATATTTACAGATAAATTGCTATTTTAAAAATCTCTTTCACTGGAGAGATTTTTTAAAAAGACAAGAGGGTCAAAAGTCATGTCATTTATCAGGCATCTAAAACAATGTTTCCCTCCTTCTCTGAGGGCAGGGTCACTCGAGCAATTTAAGCAGAGAGAAAGGCAAAGCCCGGGGCCTGTGAGGGTCTGAGGAATGAACAAGAGCTGTCAGAGGCATGCAGAAATGCAGAAAGCTTTGCCTTCTTCAGCATTTGTGAAACCTGGTGGGATCATGCTCATAACCAGAATGCAAGCAGTCCTATCAGGGCATTAGAATTCAAGAGAGCTAATTTGGGGGAATTAAAAAAAAATCTAGTGAGTATGGTATTGAAGGAGGGAATACTAAAGCCCAGGAGAAGGGCAGGCTGCTGGAGTATCCACCATAATTAAAGCAGATTACAATTGCTCTGAGAAAAGAGGAACGCAAAGAGTAAGAATATCCAACGTGCCTGATCAAGACTGATGGGACAGAGGCTCTGTAATGGCAGTGAGGAAATTGGGAGGGAACCCTAGAGAAATTTCTCATAATACCTATTCTTTTTTTTTAAAGAGGAAATGATAATTATGACAAAAACCAGAATGAATAAGCTGAATAAAGTAGCTAAGTTGAAGAAGAGGCATTTTGTACCTCATATGGGAAAGCAAGCAGGACCACTAATATGAATCCCAATCAATGAGGTAATACTCTGTTTTTAAACTCTTTTAAAATGAGGGGCATGAAAAAAATACTTTAAAAACTCTGACACCTCTGTTAGAGTCACAAAACAGGAAAAAATTTTGAACAGGTACACTGACACTTTTTGGAAATCAACAGATCTAGATGACAGACATAGGGTGGCTGTTAAAGAAGACAGGGGACAAATTTAGACCCACTGATTTTTTTTCTCTCCCCAAGGACTGGGAAAAGGAGTGTGGAGGTTTTAAATCTGTGTGATACTTTCCCTTCCTTTTAATTCTAAAGGAAATACATCAAAAAAGTCCCCTTTCTTAGAAAAAAAATACTTTCTACCTTAACGATAAAATAAAATAGAACACACTGATCAAGCAATTAATGAAAACTGAGAGGTGTTAATGAATCAGCAGATATGGGAAATGCTGAAAGAATGGAATGACTATCTACAAGACTGTGGAAATAAATTTGGAAAATACTGCCTGAAAGGCCTGGCAATACCACCTAAATGATATTAAAAATTGTCCCATTGAACTAGATGCATTTGTCAGTGTGACAGGAGCATCACTCACAGAAATGGGCAGACACTCCTCAGCGGGTCCCCTGATAGTCTCGAAGAAAAAACACACATGTTAATGAGCTGCCATTTCATGTTTGTGGACTGGCCATGATGTACAGAGTGTTGGTTAACCCTTATGGGCAATTCCTACCATCAAGAAGTATGCAGTCTAGTTGGAAGCAAGGTAATGCATCCATAAAAGCAGCTAACAGTGTAAAGTAATAAACAATAAGTGCACTTCAGACTCAGGAGGCTAGAGCACAGATGGGAACCAGAGCTGAGGACTCGGGTATAGGAGACCACAGAATTCTAGGCAGGAGTAGAAAGCCAGAATTATCCAATATTAGTATTTTTTTTAAAGGATGAGTTATGAAATTGCAATGAGTTTATCAATCTGCCTTGAATAGAATTCAAAAGTGGGTACTGATATCTCACCAAAGGAAATTAATTGAAAATGGATTATAATCCTGAAAGTGAAATATAAAACAATGAAATTTTAAGGAGAAAACATGAGAAAATATTGTCTTATTTTCATGGTTTTGGGGAAAGGAAAGATTTCTTAAACTGGATACAAACAATGCTAACCATAAAATAAAAGATTAATAAATTGAACTATTTCTATCAATCAAAAGTTTCCATTAAGAGAATAAAGAGACAAGCCACAGACTGAGAGAAGATATTTGTATATCTATCTATCTATCTATATATATACATCTATTTTTAAATATATGTAAAATATCTGGTAATGAACTTGTATCCAAAATACATAAAGACCTTCTACAAAATGATAAGAAAAGGCAATTGTGCAATAAAAGACATGGGCAAAAAACTTGAACAGGCACTTCATTAAAAAATGATATCCAAATGGCTAATATGCATATGGAAGGGAGGTCAGTAGGATTTATCAACAGGAAATGAAAATTTCAGTCATAGGGAGATACTACTACACACTTACCAGATTGGCTAAAATTAAAAGGACATAGAGTACCAAGTATTCTAAAGATGTGGAACAATAGAATTCTTATGCATTGCTTGCTGGTTGGAATATAAATTGTTTCAACTAGTTTGGAAAACTGTTAGTTTCTATGAATTTGAATATTCATACACACTATAACTCAGAAATTCTACTCCTAGTAGTATACTTAAGATAAATAAGTGCTTATGTTTACAAAAGGACATATCCAAGAATATTCATTGCAGTTTTATTCATTACAGCCAAAGAAAGAGGAAACTATTTGTCCATCAATTTAAAAGAATAAATTAGTAAGTTAGGTTATATTCACATGATAGAATATTACATGTATTGAAAAAGAGCATACAACTCTATAGTAGTATTACATTATGTTGAGTAAAAGAATAGCATTCATTGAAGGAAGCCGGACACAACAGTACACATTGTACAATTACATTTATGTAAAGTTCAGAACAGGCAAAACTAATCTATGGTAATAATGGCCAGGAGAGCTGCACTCTCGGGAGCATAGTCTAGGAGGTGAATGATAGAGGTTCCTGGGGAAGCCGATAATGTCCGGCAACTTGATTTCAATAATAGTTTCTCAGGTAGATACATATGTAAAAATTTACTGAGGTATACACTTAAGATTTGTGCACTTTACTGTATGTCATTCACACCTCAATTAAAAAGAGGGTAGTGGAAAATAAAATCGAAGGGGAAATTAAATGAGAAGAAATATATAAAGTGTCTCATAACAGATAATAAATACTTCTTTTTTTTTTTCTACTACCTTTTAGGATGTGGGGGTCAGATTGTGGAGTATGGTCGAATAGCGGGATGAGGAATATAGATTCTGTTTTGTAGGCAGTAAGAAGCATTGCAAACCTTTTGGAAATAATTGATAGTTTGGGAAGATTAACCGGGTAGATACATGCAGGAAAAAAATTGGAAAAGAGAGAGAAAGAAGGGGGGCAGATAGAATCATTCAGAAGTAGCTAGGAGGAGTGCCTGGCTGGCTCAGTCAGTAGAGCATGTGACTCTTGATCTTGGGATCATGAGTTCAAGCCCCATGTTGGGTATAGAGATTACTTTAAAAAAAGAAGAATAAGAAGAAGTAGCTAGGAAAATGTCGCAAGAATACAGTCAGTATGTGCACGAAAGTCAGCTTTCCAGGCGTAGGGTGCAATAACCAATCAATTTTAATTTTTCAATAAATTGCCTATAATCCTATGCGCATTTATTTTCAGGAAGTTCAGTATTTCATTTTTGAGGTCCACCTGCTTCTGCATTGTCCAGGAATCAATTCTGAGGGATTGTACCGTCACAAGGATGACGGAACTGTTTCACACTTCAGCCACAAGATGTCACTGTTGAAGACTGGTCCTGCGCTTGCAGGGATGCAGTGGGGCCTGCTTGCCTTTCCTGGGGAATCAAAATAGCTTTTCATTCAATATCGCTTGCATAGCCATTTTATTCTTCAAATCGCAACATTGTTTCAGTGTGGCTGGATCCTGAGGGCCTTCCACACATAGGCACAGGGTGTGCTGGAACCAGTTCTCCCACCCAACCTGTGGATGTGTTGAGCTTAAGTCATGAGCCAGGCCCCTTATTCCTACTGGTAGGTTTTTCTTTGGGGTTTTTGGGGACCTCTCCTGTTAGTGGACCTTGGACAGGGCAGCTATAGTCTAATATGAGATCTACCCATCACCTCAAATCTCAGAGAATCAGAGTAAATTGATCTTCTTATAAAAATTGGTCAATTCCATTTCCAGAACTCTCTATACTATAGAATCCCAGAAGGTGTCATCTTTTCCAAGCCACTATTTTTCACTATGGGCCTTTCCCTTTGGCGATAAGTCTTCACTCTTCTCTTTCTACATTTTCTTAACAAAAGAGGCTCACTTAAGTAAAGCCTCTCACAATGATGAAAACCTGCCCCCAAATAATTTGATGTTTTTATCTGTGGGCAGAGAAGCAGTTGAAATAATTTCTAAAATTCTACCTCACCAGGTAAGCAGGGTGTTATATAAATAGATAAAAAAAATCAAAAATAAAAAAACCTGAACTAAGCTCATCTATTTCCATTTAGTATATCATAAGTGATTAAAAATTGTTATGTCTCGTACGCTAAAACAATAGATGGCATATTTTAGATAAACAACAAATTAAACTAGGATTTAGAGATGGCTATTTAAAGAGGTTAAAATAAAAATAAAGTAAGCAACAGGTATTAATATGTACAGATGGGATAGAGGATAAAAACTTGGAACTGGAAAGACTGAGTTCAAATCCTGGCTCTGCCATTTATTATCTATGTGACCTTACGTAGTTTATTAATTTCTCCAAGCCTCCATTTTCACACATAAAAACAAAATATCTTCAAAGAGTTGGGGTGAGGATTTGATGAGACAAGGCCTATGAAAACATATTTCACACAGTCAGTCCGACAGCAAAATATCAGTCAGTGTTTGCAAACTGAAATCTGACTTGAAGCAGGAAAGGAAGCTTTTTAATAGTTGGGTCTCAAAGTCAATAGTAAAGCCTTATTTGTTTATTCATTTGCCTTTGTTAGTGACTTGGAAAATGAAGCAACTCAGATAAAGGTGACAGTAAATTGTGATGTTGAACTTGTGAAGTAATTATGGAATAATTGTGATAGATAGTTTTAAAAGAACATAAATTGCTCTGAATCAGGGATCATGCTTAGGCCCACCATAGGTTCCTTGGGTGAGGTGGCAGAAAATGCCTCAGAATTAGAATAATTAGAAACAGCCCTATAGTCCGTGGGGCTCAGTGCAGGAAACAGAGACCTCTATCTTTTTAAAGCCTGGGCTACCAGATCTGCATCTACCTTAATACCATAAGGAAAAGGAAAATACAGATTGGCTCCAGATCAGGAAAATTCCAAATGGTTATTGGAACAAACCGATCAAGAAGAGGTTAAAGAAGTCTGTGTACTCGTGCTGAATGGTGACAGGGCTCTTGGCAGTGGAATATGACAAAAGTCTTCAAGTGTTTGGCATGGCGATACAGTATATTAACTGAATAAAGGAAGAACAATAAAGCCCACCTGATACAAAATAGCATTACTAGGGAAGAAGAACCAGACTCTGGCTAGATAACACTTAGACTTGAATTTAGGACATAAAATAGACTTTTGACAGTGGGGCTTTCATTTAGGAGTAAGATTATAGAAAATAGAAAAATCACCCACAAAAAGGTGAGTAATCACCATTTCCTAGAAAATCTTGAAATTATTTCTATGCTAAATGGAATTTGGGGAGCTATACCTCTCATTTACCAAGCTTTTTGGTGTTTTTGTTTTAAATTGGAAATACAAATTGGTTTTTTCCTCCTTAAGGTATCATGATAATGATTGAAAAGTTGTCACCAGAGAGCCTGAGACTCGGGAGTATTGTATGAACTTTGCTTTTATGGTCTCTCTAGGAAAGAAAATTGTAGTGAAGTATTTCTCTTCCTGCTCCAAATGTGCAAACCTCTTTCATTCATTGTACAAGTAAACAAAGAGAAAAGAATTTCTCTTCTTGCTTTAATTCTCAGAACTCTCAATATGAAGTAGATGATCCTGTTAACATCCTCTCCTCTAAATATCTCCTCCACCCTACCTCAGCCCCTCATTCCCACAGGTAGTCTAGACCTTATCTTTATAATAGCTAAAACCCCTGGATAATCTCATTTCCAGATATTCAGTACCACTTCTTATCTGTGCAGCTGACTCTGGCTGGTCCATCTTCAACAATTCTTTAACCCTACTGGGATCTCCAATCCACTGATTGTACCAGCTTTTCAGTATCCCTCTCCCCTTGATGACCTCCCCTTCTTCACTGCCTAGCTTAAATTCCACGTTCCATAATCATTCCCTTGCTCATGCCCTCACTTTGCCCCATCTCCGGCATCTCTCCTGCAGTCTGTTTTCATTGTGAGACTAGAGTGCTCTTTTTAAAACCTAAGTGAGGTAAGTCAATTCCTTGCTCAAATACTGCAGTGGTTCCCTATTTTTTTCTTATCAAAAAGCCAACAGCTACAGTGGAAAAGCTAAACTTGGTATTTTCATATAAAACCAGGATTCTCAAATGGGAATGAATGTTCTCTGCTTGGTAGTTTAATTGCAGAAACAAATGAAAAAGGTTTTTAGAGGAAAACACCCCAGTTTAGAGCTGTTTGATTCACAGAGATGAAAATCACTTAAATATGAGCCCACAATTAAAAAAAAAAAAAAAAAAACCTCCAACACAGAGGAAAACCAACTAGGATAAGTGACCATGAGCTGAAACAACAAAGATTGAGAGTCTTAAGGACTTCAGATATTACATTGGTAGGTATGCAATATAAAATAAAAGTATACAAAAAGTGTATGTAATGTTTAAGGAAATAAAAGAACATAAAAATGAATAAATTTCCAGGAGTTCTTAAATATCCCTTGAAAATTTTTGGTAAAATGAAAACAAAAACAAAAAACACCCAAAATTTATGGATAAAAATATTACTGCAATTAGAAACAGATAATGATGGATAAACAATTAGTAAATGGAAATGTAGATCTGGATAAATTATTAAGAAAGTTTTCCAGAGAGACAAAAAGATAGAAAATATGAGAGTGGTTGAGTCATAGGAGACAGAATGGGAGTCATAAAGAGAAAACAAAATGAAGGAGTTGTAATAATCAAAGAGTTAACAGCTTGAAATTTCCTGAAACTGATAAAAGTGTTGAATCTATGAAGGAAGCCAAATCATAGCAAGCTATATAAATAAGAAACATCCACATCTAGATGTACTACAGTGAATTTGCAGATTATCAAAAACAAACAGAAAAATCTTACCAGCAGCAAGTGAGAAAGAAAACACCTAGAAAGGAAGGACAATTTTACTGACAGCAGACTTTGCTTCAGCAATAATGGATACCATAAAAGCAGGTTGGGGTGGGGGGAGTGTGTGTGTGTGTGTGTGTGTGTGTGTGTGTGTGTGTGTATACACAAAATAGCTATACACATAGAATTGTGTACCTTGCAAATTATATTTTGAAAAAAATGAGAGCTTGTAATATAAACAAAAGCATGTTTATCATTAGCAAATCTTCATTAAAGGGACTTCTAAAGAACATTCTCTTCTCTTCAAGGAGAATAAAAATGAGCCCAGGAGTAGTTGCACTGTAAGATAAAAAGGTAAACAAGCAACTTATTAAACGCATAGATAACTTTAAAAAGTATGTTTTCTGTCTGTATAAATTAATTTAAAAATAAGAATTAATTTATAGAGTTCAAAAGACATAGGATTAAAATACTGGGCAGTACCAGCATGAAAGTCATGGGGCAGGTCACAGTAAAAATGTTCTAAGATCTTCATATTATTCAGGATAAGACATTACTAAATTGATACTTCATTAAGTTAGCAGGCATGGGAAAAATTTCAAGGGTGACCTTAAAATTATAGAAATAGCATACATAACTTTTAAACCCATAAAAGGGAAAATGTAATAATAAACATTAACATTTTATTAACATAAATAATACATTTACAATAAAACATTTAACATTTATTAACATAAATAATACACATTTAAAAAATAAATTAACTCTCAGTCAATTACAAGAAATAAGAAATAAGAATAAAAAGAGGCAAGATGGTAGAAACAATCTAAAATTATAGTTATAACAAATACAAGTAGATTAAATATGCTTATTAAATGACAGTTTGTCACATTGATTAAAAATAAAATCCATTGATATTTTATAAGAGGTACAACCAACGTTTAAAGATAAAGAAAGGCTGAAATTGAAAACATGAAAAATAGTAGGCAAATGCTAACCACAATACAAATAGAAGAGTGGTATTAGTGTTAAACAAAATCGACTTTAAGATAAAAAATAAACATTATTTGGGAGTAAGAGGATTACTTCCAATAACAATTTTAATTTAGCAAGAATTATAACTGTCCTATGCTTGAGTTGATCTAATGAAGTAGACTTGAAATATGAAAAGGAATTATTGATAGTTTAAGGAGAACTGGACAAAATCCCCACTGCAGTGGAAGATTTTAACATACCTCCCTCAATTATTGATCAAGTCAAGTAGACAATACATTAGTAAAGATAGAGAATAATTGAGCTCTATCATGAGCAAACATGATTAAATGAACATCTATAGAACTCACTCTAAAAATAGACAATACATATTATATTCAAATACATATGGGATCTTTATAAATGTTACCATATATTAAGACATCAATAAGTGGCAACAAATTAAAAAAAATTAGTATTACATAGAGGCAATTAAATTAGAGGTCAATAACAAAATAAATTGAAATCTGTACATTTTGGGGAATTAAAAACACACCATTTTTCTAAATTACTCAAGGTCAAAGCAAACATCACAATTACAATGTAATATTCACTTATAACTGAGTGATATTGATAGCATTACACACCAAAACATATGAAATCCAGTTGAAAACAGACTGTAAAGGTCATTTATGATCTAAAATAATTATATTTTTAACAAGTCTAAAAATTAATGAGCTATGTATCCAATTTAATAAGCTAAACCAGTTACTCTCAAACATTCAAGTTTCAGGACATTAACACTCTTAAAAATTATCAAGGGCTTGGGGTGCCTGGGTGGCTCAGTCAGTTAAGTGTCTGTCTTCAACTCAGGTCATGATCCCAGGGTCCTGGGATTGAGCTCCCTTTTGGGCTCCCAGCTCAGCAGGGAGTCTGCTTCTCCCTCTCTCTGCCCCAACCCGCCCTCCCCCCATGCTTGCTCCCATGCTCTCTCTCTCTCTCTTCCCTCAAATAAATAAATGAAATCTTTAAAAAAAATTATCAAGGGGTTCCAAAGAGCTTTTACTTATGTGATTATAACAGTCAATATTTACAGAATTAGAAATTAAATGTTTGAGATATATATTAATTCATTTAAAAGTAATAATAAATCCATCATATATTAACATTATATTTTAACAAAAATATTTTCCTAAACTTAAGTATTTAGTGAGAAGCATGGAATTGTTTTACATTATTGCAAATCTCTTTAATGTCTGACCTAACATAAGAGAGCTAGATTCTCGTATCTGCTTCTGCATTCAATTTGCTATAATATATTAGTTTGGCTGAAGTATATAAAGACTATCTGGCCTCACACAGACATGTATTGGGAAAAGGAGAGCATTTTTAACAGCCTTTTTATATAATTGTGAGAATTTTTCTTTGATACTATGCCAAATCTCCACTAGTGGTAATCTTTTAAAGGTTAGTTGCAATGTGGAATCTGAAACCACATCAATGAATCTTTCATGGTCCGTTACGCTAAGATCTGTTGGTATGTCTTGCACTTTGAATCTTTTACCCATGCGTGATTTTGTAATAACATGTATTGATAATCTGGAATATATTGGTATGCTGAGTTACAAAGATCTTCTGAATGTTGACATATTTCGTTATATGAAAAAAACACACTTATTAATAACACCACTGATTTCACTGGAACAGCCTTTAAGTATTGGAAAGCTGTCAAGCTCACATTGAAGGCTCAAATTTTAACATGGGTAATACATATTTTCGGCTGTTTTCAGGCTCATTTCATTCATTTTTGAGAAAATGTCTGCTAAATACTAAAAGCTGAGTACCCATAGTCTGTCTAGTTCTTTAAAGTGAAAATGGTGTTCCATGATAAGAATGGCTAGTTGAGCTTGCAACTCCAACAATCACATAGTACTTTTCCTTGAGACAATTATTATATTTAAAATGCAGCAGAATGGGGCACCTGGGTGGCTCAGTCGTTAAGTGTCTGCCTTAGGCTCAGGTCATGATCCCAGGGTCCTGGGATTGAGCCCCGCATCGGGCTCCCTACTCTGCTGGAAGCCTGCTTCTCCCTCTCCCGCTCCCCCTGCTTGTGTTCGCTCTCTCGCTGTCTCTCTCTCTGTCAAAAAATTAATAAAATTTTTAAAAAAAATGTAGCAGAAGTGTTTTATGTATAAATCCCAACTCAACAGACTATTAAAAAGACATGCAATTAAGGATCAAGATTTAATAAAATTAATAATTTTTACAGTTTCATTAAAGTCATTCTTAAGTGAAATTGGCATTTATTTTTATAGTGAGGATGCATTGGTGACTAATACTATGACCACTGCCTTGATTTGTGTTAAGGTGCCAGCAATTTTATCCACCCTAGCTTTTGCACTGTTAGTTCAAGGTAACATAGTGAAAAAGTCAAATAACATCCTAGCATTATCATGAAAATAGTTTTGAGCTTACCTCCTGAAAGTTTCCCAGGGATCCCTTGAGAAGTCTGTAGAACACATATTGAAAACCAGAAAGTTAGGCCAAGACTCAATGAACTATGGACTATGGGCCAAATCTTGTCCCTGTTTTTTTTTTTTTTTTAAAGATTTTATATATTTATTTGACAGAGAGAGACACAGCAAGAGAGGGAACACAAGCAGGGGGAGTGGGAGAGGGAGAAGCAGGCTTCCCGCTGAGCAGGGAGCCCGATGCGGGGCTTGATCCCAGGACCCTGGGACCATGACCTGAGCCGAAGGCAGACGCTTAACAATCGAGCCACCCAGGCGTCCCTCTTGTCCCTGTTTTTATAAATAAAGTTTTACTGGAACACAGTCATGCCTAATCATGCACATGTTGTCTAGGGCTGCTCTCATGCCACAGAGGCATGAATTGAGCAGTGGCAACAGAAGATGTATAGCTCACAAATCCTAAAATATTTACTATTTAGCCCTTTCATAGAAATGTTTGCCAACCTCAGAATTAGGCTATAACAATAGACTAAATCTTACAAAAGTATTTGAAAGATGTAATGAAGATTAAAAGTTAATGTGAAATGAAAATGATAATATAACATAAAGGATGAACAAAGACAAATGCTAATTCTTTGAGAAGACTAATGAAATACAAAACTCCCTGGCAAGATTGATTTTAAAAAGTGAAAAAGAATACTTATATCAATACTTATTAATAATGATAAAGGGAGGCTGAGATATGATGGAGGTTTAAAACATAAGGGATACATTTGAATAATTTTAAGTTAATAATTTAAAACTATGAATAGAATAAATACCAAGAAAAATCTGAAATGCAAAATCTGACAAAAGAAAAACTATAGTCCACAGGTGGTTTTGCAAACAAGTTCTGCAAAATATTCAAAGAACAGATTCTTCCAAATTTAAATTTTTTTACAAAATAGAAAAAAAGGCTGTTTTCCAATTTTTTATATATAAAGCTAGTATTACCAAAATAATAATAAAAAACAGACAAAGGTAAAAGAATAAAGGAAAACTGTAGTCTCATTCCACTCATAATTATGAGTTTGACAATTAGAAACCTGCTTATAGTAGTTTATGAGAAAGAATAACTCATCCTGAGTTATTATAACCAAGTTTAGTTTATTTCAGAAATGCAAGGAAGATTTGGGTTTAGAAGTTTGATCAACATAATTACTTCAGTAATAAATTAAAGGATAAAAACCAGTATGAATTTTTTCAATAGATACAGGAAAAGCATTTGATAAAACTTAACAGGCATTTATGATTTAAAATCCAAGCAAAATTCTTAGCAAATTAGGAGTGAAGGGGACTTCCTTTTTAGAAAAATCTATAATAAACATCAACTGTTTTTATTTTTTTTTAAAGATTTTATTTATTTGACAGAGAGAGACACAGTGAGAGAGGGAACACAAGCAGGGGGAGTGGGAGAAGGAGAAGCAGGCTTCCCGCGGAGCAGGGAGCCTGATGCAGGGCTCGATCCCAGGACCCTGGGATCATGACCTGAGCTGAAAGCAGACATTTAACGACTGAGCCACCCAGGTGCCCCTAAACATCAACTGTTAATTATCAAAAGTTAGAAGCATATGCTTTAATATCAGGAAGTAGACAAGGATTTTACCTATTCTAGTCAACATTCTACTGGAGGATATAGCCAGTACAATAATTAAAAAGAAATGTTTTAATGAAATAAAATTAAAATTGGAAAAGAACAAATAGAACTGCCATTATTCTCAAATTATATTATTTTCTATGAAAAAAATGTAAAGTAATCTATACAGGTATTTGCAAATGATATAAAAATTTACTAAGATGGGTAGATATACAACCAATCTATAAAAATAAGTTACAGGGCGCCTGGGTGGCTCAGTTGGTTAAGCGACTGCCTTCAGCTCAGGTCATGATCCTGGAGTCCTGGGATCAAGTCCCACATCGGGCTCCCTGCTCGGCGGGGGGTCTGCTTCTCCCTCTGATCCTCTTCCCTCTTGTGCTCTCTGTCTCTCATTCTCTCTCTCTCAAATAAATAAATAAAATCTTAAAAAAAAAAATTACATATCTATACATGGGCAACAAAACAGAAGACATACTTAAAGTATGTCTATATGCCATTTATAATTTTAACAAACTATAAGATACCTAGGAATAAGTATAACAAAAAGTATAAGACTTGTTTGGGAAAAATTTTAAACTTCAGTGAAATACATAGAAGATCTAATAATTGGAGAGGTAAACCATGATCTTAGATGGGAAATCTTAATATTTTAAGAATTTCAGTTATTCCCAATTTTAACTATAGTTTACTGCATTTAAAAAAAATCCAAAAGGAACTTGATAAGGTGATTTTGAAATTTACAAGAACAAAGGCCCAAGAATTGTCAAGACCCTTCTGAAGAAGACAAAACAACAACAACAACAAAAACACAAAAAACCCACAAAAAAACAAAAACAAAACTAAAGGGTTTTACTCTTCCACATATCAAGATATACTATAAATATATAGTATCTCAGCCAGTGTATTCGCACAGGGATAATCAAAGGGAGCAATGCAACAGAAAAGGGAACTCTGAGACAGATCCACACTTACGTGGAAGCCTGGCAGAGTTTGCCATAAATGGTCACTGAGATAAGTGGTATAGCAGCTCACCTGATCACACAGTACATGGTGCTTAGACTGCTATCCATATGGACAAAGAATGGAATGAATCTCTACCTTACTTGTTCAGAAAAGCAAATTCCAGACAGATTAAAACTAAACAAGTAAAGACAAAACTTTAAATGCCTTAGAAGAATATGCAACACAACAATTTTATTATTACAAAAACAAAACCTATGAGCTTACTATTGTTCATCAAAAAGCACCAAAAGAAAAGTATAAGGATAACTAGAAGATATTGTAATACATATGCTGTGGACTGAATTGTGTCCTCCCTCCAGATTCATATGTTGAAGCCCTAACCATCTCTGCCCCACTGTGATGGTTTTTGAAGATCGGTCCCCTGGAAGGTAATTGGGGTTACATGAGGTTATGAGGGTGGGGACCTCATGGTGGGATTAGTGCCTTTATAAGGAGAGATACCAGAATGTGCATGTGCGTGCTCTCCTTCTCTCTCCCTGCCATGTGAGGACATAGTGAAAAGGTGGGTGTCTATAAGCTAGGAAGAGGGCTCTCACCAGAAACTGACCATGCTGGCACCCCGATCTCAGACTTCCAGCCTCCAGAACTGTGACAAATAATCTGTTGTTTGAACCAGTCTACAATTTTTTTTATGATAGCCCCTGCTGATTAAGACAACATATAACCAACAAAGTATCCTGAATATATAAAAAATTCTTTCAAGTCAGTAAGAAAAAGAAAGTTCACCAAATTAAAAATGGGTAAAATATTTGAACAGGCATATCACAAAGAAGAAATACTTAAAGCAAACATGATATACAAAAATGCCCCAAATCATTAGTAATACAAATCAAGACCATGATAGAATTCGTATCTACAAAACTGGCAAAAATTCAGGCTGATATCAACTATTAGTGAGGATGTGGCACGCATGGACATACTTTGCTGTTCGGACTAAAAAGTGGCATGCCTAGTTGGGGAAACCACATTGTGAAATCCAACATTCTCATACCCTAAGACCTAGCAATGCCTTACCTTGACCAGGTTGCCCGACAGCAGAGGTTTTAACTTATCTGTCGTGGTAGACTGTGTCAGGGAGCAGTTGCGGTGGTGCTGGTGGGGTCGCTGAGTGGGGCCAGAGCAGCGGCAGGCCCAGCAAGGTGCAGGTGAGGTCACGTGAGCGCAGACTGACAGTGCAGCGATGTGGAAAAGACTGGGAAGCACTGTCCAAGAGAACTTCTGGCTCATGTGTACCAGGACATAGATAAAGGACATTCAGAGGGGCTCCTTGGGAAGAGGATGATTCAAGAAATTGTGATATAGTCATATAATACTCTATAGCTTTGGAAATGGATGAACTCTAGCTCTGGGCACAACTGTCACAGACACTTGAGTGTCTGCAACAAAATCAATTGTGAAAAGCTGCATTATACCAGTCCCATTTTTATAGAAGTCATTGCAACTCCAAGCAAAAAAATATGAAATTCAGGACAATATTCTGAGATCATCTTACAAAATTAAAATACACGTTTATTGAGCATTTACTATGTGGAAGGCATCATGTTATCTTACAGGATTCCAGAAATACTGAAACAGTATCTGCCTTCAAAAAATACCCACTGTGGGAGCCAAGGTACAAACCTTTAAAAGGTTTTCAATCATAAATTTTCTTTAGAAGTGGCCATTCCCTCTGATGCAAGCATGGTGAAGAACAGCAACATGCCTTCTCCTTGGATTAATGGGCCCCGGGGGCCTGTGTAGGTCTTCAAACAGTGAACATTTCCTGCCCTCTTTTTGACAAACTACATGTTTGCTCTAGACTCCTGTAAGCAGTTGGAGAGCAAAGAATTAATCTATATTTGATTAAAAATAACAATATAATTGCTGATAATAATCATGATAATAAGAACACTAACGAAAAAGTGACCCACCTGTGAGTTATTTCTAGTCACGTATGGATTTAAACTAAACATTAACTCAGAAGCGAAGCGTAGACTAATGTATTTTGGCTATTCTTTAGAAAGAGTGGTGAACTGTTAATCTAACCATCTAGACACAGATCTGGGAGGATGCATGTGGGAAGTAAAAAATAAATATATAAAAACGGAGCTTAAGTCTTTTTTTTCTTTTAACTGATGTTTTGCCAGTATGTTATGGGCTTCCTCAGAGAATGCAAACACAAACTTTTGTTTGGACATCAAAGCATTTTTCAATTCTTGCTTAGGTAATGAAATAAATGTGTAAAGTCACAGATCCAGGGATGGCTTTGTGTAGCTGGTTGTTTTATCACAACATTTAAAAAAAAAGGTAGTTATGTAGATTTAACTTTAATTCCTGAAAAAAAAATCTGGGAAGTCATCAAGAAATTGATTTGCAAACGAGGAGAAGATACTAGCTAGTGCTCAGTGTGGCTTATTCAGAATAAATTCCACCAGATTAATCTGATCTCTTTAGACAGAGTGACATACCTGACAAATGATGGGCCGTGGGTGTTTGAGAAGAGGGAGCAAGGAAAAAATATATAAGGAGATGTCAATGCCGAGGCGCATTTAAAACTAGTTTCATGTTAGTTTATTCTAGACATATGAACACATACCACTTTTCCAAAAGTAATTTTCTCTTTAGTGCCCTTTGAGGCTCAATTGCCTCATCTATAAAATGAGAAGTGGATTAGATAAGTGTTTTTCAAACTGCATCTCATGGCCTTTTTGAGGGTCATGAAATTAACCTAGTAGGTAACAACTAGCAATTTTAAAAACATGAGGTAGAATAGATGAGAATGGAAACCATCAGAGTTAATTGCATGTGTAAAGATAAGTCCTCTTATATAACTTTTGTTTCAACTGTGTACGCTGTGTGTGTGTTTAGTGGGATATAATATAAAATGTATTTTTTATTGTGAGTTGCAGTCACAAATGCTCAAAAGCCACTGGACTTAATGATATCTAAGATCCCATGTGAATTTTTTTCTCCCTTCAGCAAGTTATTTATGGCACATACCATATGCTTGTAGTCCCTTCTGGCACTAACATTTCATATTCCTAAGAAAGATCCCAGGGCACCCAATTAACAACAACATATAAATGTTGAAATTATCAGTATGATAGATCAGAATTCTATCTTGCCTATTCTTATAACAATAAAGTACAGTTGAATGACATCACACAGACATTTAACCTATGTAGGTTCAGCAAGCAGTAAATTAAAAACATACTTGCTTCAAGTACTTTGGCTCCTAAATGCAAATCAAAAAATTCATTCGGTGCTCTTCTGAAAACAACAGCGACAACAACAAAAAACAGTAAACTTTTCCAACACCGTGAGGGAAACTATTTAGAACTTTCAATTAAGAGTTGCACTTAGGGGCGCCTGGGTGGCTTAGCTGGTTGGTTAAGAGCCTGACTCTTGATTTCGGCTCAGGTCATAATCTTGGCTCGGGGTCGTGAGACGGAGCCCAGAGTCGGGCTCTGTGCTGGGCGTGGAGTCTGCTTGAGATTCTTTCTCCCTCCGCCCCTCCCCCCCACTCATGCTCATACTGTCTCTCTTTCTTAAAAAAACAAAATTAAAAGAGTTGGCATGTAAACCCCAACCCCAAATAAGAGAAATTAGAAATATTACAGTTTTGTATAATAGAAGCTAGAAACGCAGCCCTATGTGAACTTCAACCACATTGGAAGTCTATTGTAAAAGAGAAGCTTGGATGGCTGTCCTTCTCACCTTCCTTCTGAAGAGCAGAAATCAGCTTTCTTCTTTCTGTCCCCCTCCTTGTCCTTTTCTTTCTCTTCCCCCCTTCCCTATCTTCTCCCCCCTCCCCATCCTTCTTCTTATTTTTGATCACAATTGAACCCTAACCATTTGTGTATGATATTAATATCTATGAAATATTAATTCATTAATAAGAACATATGTGACATAAATTTTGTTATTGCTATCTCAGAACTGAAGGCTTAGAGAAGATAAGAATTTGCCAAAACCACAGAGCAAGCAAGGGACAGAACTCTCTGACAGATAAAGCTCTGGGAACAAAAATGACAATGACTTGAATTTATTTTATTTATTATTTATTTATTTATTTATTTATTTATTTTTTGAGAGAGAGAGAGAAAGTGTGTGCACGAGAAGGGGAGGGGCAGAGGGAGAAGGAGAGAGAATCTCAAGCCGACTGCGTGCTCAGTACAGTTCGCAACGCAGGGCTCTATCTCACGTCCCTGAGATCATGACCTGAGTCAAAATCAAGAGTCGGGCACTTAACCAACTGAGCCACCCCTTGAATCTATTTTAAGACAGGATTCTTCTGGTTCTTTTCCTTCTTCCCTGTCCCTTCTCTACATCATTATTATTATTATTATTAATCTGAGAATGTTAAGTGATTGTTTGTTAACTTGGCCAATAGAATTAGATGTTATGTATCATGTTCTAGACATATTCCCCAATACCTAAGGGGAAATTTGTTCCATTTGGGCTCATTTTCTTTTTTTCAGCGATTCAGTATTTGTGAGAATTTCTTAAAGGAAGAAGCATCTTATACTATTTGAGTCTTAAGAGCATGAGCTCTGATGCTGTCCATGCCCAGCAAGACTTGGAAATATGAGTGGAAGACTGGAGCAAAAGACATTCATCAAGCAACACTGAAGATCCATCCTGAATGACGTGAAAAAAAACAGGTTTCCACGCAAATCAAAAAATAACAAAGCAAAGCCCTAAGGATGAAATAATTTCTCCATCAAAAATCACATTGGCTGAAATATGTACTGACACCTGGATTTGCAAAATAGAAATAGGATACCGAAAAAGATTTAGAGTCCCCTTTCAATTAATAAATCTTGGCTACTGTTGCTAACACTCAGTTTTGTTTTCCAAATGAGGTTTAAAGCTATATTTTGGAAAAATGCAAAATGACAGATACTTAAACTTGTCCACCTCCTGCAAGCACTTTCCCTGAGATCTGCTTTGACTTGGTCTTTTTAACCATACACTCGTCACACGTACATTCCACCCAGGACCATTGGCCGGGGCGTCCACAGTGGTCAATAGAGCAGTATGCTGCTCACCTCACACCCTTCAGGCTGAAAAAGTGCCCTTTTGTTAGAGAACACTCCCTCTGGACAGTCCATCAATTAGGCAGAAAATTACAACAAATAAAACCTGCAAATACCTTGCAATGACTAAAAGTTAGAAAAAACCGGAGCCCTGGAGGTGGGAGGTGGGGGGAATAAAACCAGAGTAAAAAGAAAGTTAGTGGGGAGAAAAATACGGTGGCTTTTCTTCTTTGCAAATTTGGAGAAATCTTTTCTTCTCCAAAGACTCAGGTCGGGAAAGATCTGACTGTTTGCCAGGATCAAAGTACACATAGCTTTAAATGAAAGTTTCAGGGCGGCTATTTGAGAATGTTAGGACTCCTGAAACGATTATCTGTTTGAGCAGGTGGTGTCCATGAGCTGGTCCGGAGGACCTATTCCTCTGGTCTTTTAAGTCTGAGGTCAAACATTTCGCAGACTCTGCCACACTAAGTGATTAACAAAACTAAGTTGTAGCTGGTAGACAGCTGGGTGCTTATTGCCTTGTAAGCCCTAGTGGTTTAGGCTTGTCTTTGATTATAGGAGCTGACCTTGGTCTCCACAATGGTTGGGAAATCTGCGGGACTGGACAAACTGCAAATAGATTGCTCCGAGTTTCCTGTTTTCATTCAGATGTGTACAAATTACCTCAACATGCCCTTTTTTTCAGAAAACACTAAGGTCTGAAAGAAACTCTTGTTATATTGTTGCCACTTAGGTTTCACTGAGCCTGCATTATCTACTCACAGCTTTAATGACTTCCTGCTGAGAGAGGTTCTGTAGCAGTCTTGGCAGCAGGGCTAAGAATAGCATTAAATGCAAGGTTATCTAGGCATTACACTCACTGTAACATGCAATTAACTCTCCTCTTCCATTTTCATTACACAATTATTCATTAATGTCAATTTAATTTTATGCATTGTTCTACATGACCGAAGGCTGATTACGGGCCTTTTCACTCCAATATCCCAAGTTAACTGGTGCCAGCCGCACTCAGGGCTGCCTAATTGCAATTTCGCCCAGACAATTCCTCCCATTTTTGCCCTCCAGTAATGGAACAACAGATCATGGCCAGGTAAAGATTTTAAGGTGGAAATAAAGCCCAAGCTACAAAACACTAAAGTTCAGAAAAGCCTTTTCCCTTTTTCAACTTAATGGAATAAAGACTCACTGGAAAAATTACATGAAGCAAGTTTTTTTTTTTTTCTTTTTTAGAAAAATATGATGCTTTTGTGAGCTGTGTGCTTTAAGTCGTTTTAACCTAACTACCGAAGTCACAGCGGACCCCGGGTCTGAAGACCCCACTGGACTGCTTTAGTTTAGGCAAAATCATTATAACACAGAGCTATACTGTCCACACCTAGAAATTCTGAATGATAACGTGGACTCCACAGGAGCATTAGATAGTAGTTTCCACGGGTTTCACGGTTTTTCTTGACATTAATGAATAATTATTTGTTGGTGTTGCTCTTTTAGGGTATGAGAAGGTTGTAGGGTTCTGAAGTTCAGTCCTCTTACAGCAGCAACTGAATGTCTTTTGAACAGCATCCCTCAGGTGGTAGAAATGAAAAGAATCTTGCTTCTCTCAAAAGCTTCCAACTATAGTCTTTCTAGTTCAAATCAAAATAAGATCATTAGATATCCACCTTAAAACACTAGTAGTGATGTAGACTAAAAGTAATTCAGATCCTCATTCATTCTCGTGTCCAAGTAATTCATATTATCGTTGAATCTGCACAAACAGCTCATCATTAGCTTTTCTAGTTTTACCAGCAGACAATTGTCAAAAATTAAGATTTAAAGAACCATTAAAGAGAAAGCTTGGACTGCTCCCTACTTTCTGGTGGTAGCTATTGTTGTTAAATCCAGGGGAAAGTGTGTCTCTGGGATAATGGAATCTAGGAAAAGTCAGGAAAATCAGTCTGCCCTCTTCTGCAATGAGTGACCAGATTCCTTTCCAAGGAGGGTTCTGTCCTAGCTTCTTGGCAAACCCTAGAGAATCAGAACATAGGCATAGACAAATGCCTCTAAGCAGTGTATAGGGTATAATGCCCAAGGCTAGGCCCCAGGCGCCTCTTCTAAAAGCAACAATAAAGCAAACAAGTTACAAATAGGCCTTATAGATCCTCTCTTCTTGCCACTCTGGGTAAAGCTGTGTCAGCATTTCCACTTGGAACCACCCCCCCAAACCTTTCCAGGGGCTTTATAACTCAGTCATAAAAATTAGTTCCAAGCAAAAACTTGGCATGCAAAGTTTCAGCCTTAGAGTGAACTTTTTATTTTTTCACAAATTGTCAAAGGCGGAAAAAAAAAAAAAAAAGACCCAGCCCTCTGGCTATTTTTACTTTTTTTTTTTTCAAGGCACAAAAATAGAAAACAGAAATGTACTGGTTGTGCACTTTTTTGGAACTCTTACAAAAACATTTATAGGCCATTATGAGGCATGAGTGTTTTTGGAGTACTCCAGGTTTTCTCGACAGATGATTTTATACGACTAACATGATCAGGGCTTGTGAGGTGACTTTCAAAAGTGTTGTCTGTTGTATCTTTTTCTTTTCAGTCACATGGAACTTATCTGCCTTATAAGCGGGCTTGACGGTTCTGATGTACACAATAGTGAGTCGTTGTGGTCTATTAGCTCAATAATCTGTGCTCTGAAGTATCCGTCAATATAAATTTAGCCAATAGACCGCAGAGACTGGGAAGAAGCTTCTAGAGTTCGCAGAGCAATTGCAGTGTGTTCTAACAATCTCTAAATATGTAGGAAAACAATCGGGCCCGCGTGTGAGTTTTCAAACTCTTTTGAAAGCAACGGGCCAAGTTCCCACTCGATGTAACTCTAGGGGAGAATTAAATAACTCGAAATAGCAGCACTCAAAACTTAATTAACATGATTCAGGCGGAGTTGTGCAAGTTTGGTGATACAAACCGCCAGTGGTAATAGAATCACACTTGCGGCTACCCGTGACTCACCCCATTGTTCAAAAATACAGATGAGGTCTCCGAGTGGCTTGTGATGTTTCGACACCATATGGGCTATGACAACTTGGTACAAGCAGCTGACAAGTTGGGGACAGTGGCAGTGAATTAAAAATGACGCTCACGCAAACTTACTGAGCTTGCAAAGACATCATGAAAGAGTTTACATTATTATTATAACCATTACTATTATTTGTATTCAGGTTGCTTGTGTTAAGTTACATGGAGACCATAACCACTGAACTTAGCGCCCCCCCCCCCGCTTTGATTTTACACTTAATTTATATGTTACTAATAGCCAACTGCTGTCTAAAGCCTTTTGATTCATGCTCTGTTTGCTTTCCTTCTGTGAGGTTTATGGTCAAGGGACCTAATTTGCTGGCTTCATTATAAACTGCATTTTGGACAAAATATGAACTAATGGGGTTGAATATAGGCCCTCAACTTTGCCTCAGAAGTCAGACCATGGCTTTTTAACAAAGAGGTATTTAGCAGTGTCATTGGAGCTTTTAGCTTCCTGAAGTTCACATATGATTAGAAGTTAAATATCTAAAAATCCATTTATTTGCTTAATAACACTGCCAAATTGAACCCGTCTGTGTTTTCTGCATTATAAAGCCACTAAAGGACTCTTTTGAGGTACTGTGTATGTGATTACTAACTTAATAGATTTCAACCAGCACCACTCAAATCAAATCATCATTCCTCATGGACTGTGCACCTAGTACAGCAACGCCCTGCGTCAGGCACCAGGGGATGCGCCGTTTCTCGCACATTCCTTTAGGATCATGCTGATCACGTTGTAGTTTAATTATTTGAGCGCCCCACTCCCCAGTGCCTGATGGAACCTGTGTGTATGTGTATCCCGGGCTCCACAATGCGGAGCCCGTGGTAGGGTGAGCCCTCTCTATGTGCAATGGCTAACACTGACTGAGTGCTTTAAGATGCTCCAGGTCCTATTCTAAACTTGGTATCTGAAAAACTTCCTAAAATCCTCCAACAACCTAATGAGGCAAGTCCTGTCATATTCCCCATTTTACAGATGAGAAAACAGAGGTACACAGAGATATTAGGCCCCTGGCCAACATCACGTACTAGTAAGAGACATGGCCGGTTTTCACATGGAGGCATCTATCCAAAAAGCTTGACTTCCCAACTCCAGACTCCTCTGCCTCTTTCCGTGTGCCCTGAAGGACTCTCTGGCAGAGTGCTCATTCTTGAGGAAATGATAACCTGGCTGAGCTGATGAGCTTTATAGTACCCACGTGGGTAATGAAGGACCGCGTGTGATTAGGAACTAAAGGTAAGGCACACGTAGTAGGTGCTGTCAGCATCTGAGCGGACAGCTTTCAATGTCTGTTAGCGTGCTAGTCGGGGGAGGCTTCCTGGAGAAACTATGACTATTTTTGAGATTTGGAGGATGTAAAGGCCTTGGGTAGGTGGCAAGGAAGTGGGGGTTATTTCCTCTGTGGGGGTGGGGTGGGTAGGAAGGGGGGAACAGAGTTCATCCTTGCAGGACTGGCAAACCTGGCAAGGGAATGGTGGGAGAGGTTGTCCAGATATACAGGGGCCTTGGAAGCCAGGGTGAGAAAGAGGAATATAGCGCAAAGACGGCACACGATCGTATGTCTCAGGAAATCATCTCCTTCCAGTTTGTTTGACAAGCTAGGAAATGAAAAGTGCTCACAGGAAGGGCTTGCTGTTTCAGCATGGGAGAGAGCCATGACGGACCCCTCCCTCTGCCACTCAGCAGCTGGTCTCAGGTCCTGCTCAGGTTTTCCTGGAGCTGAGGCAGCACGACGTCAGCTGAGTCTCAGGATCAGGAGGATGCGAGCAGCGGTTCATCCATATTTGGCAGGGGCTGGTGTCCGAGGTTACCTGGCTGACGGTCTTGGATACTGGAGACTATATCAACGCATGCATTTCTTGGATTAAGAGTTCAGCCTCCCATGTTCAGATTCTGAGGATCTTGGCTAAGTTCAGTGATTCTTCCCCCCATCTCCCCACAAAAAGCATTTAGCCAATCTCAGCATCTCTCATAAAATCTGGTCCAAAAAGTATATGTGTTCTGAAAGGCTCACATTGATGTACAGCTAATAACAAGATAGCACATCATAAAACAGTCATCAAGGATTCAACCGGGGGAGCACCGCACTCTTGGAAAAAGATACCCACATTTGGAATTCCACTTGAGATACTCATATTGTGCTGAATTCTCTCTGCCAAATTGGGGCCCAGAGCACTGTAGATTTTCAAAACAAGCTCTTATCCCAGGGGCTCCCGGTGATCCGTGCCTAGGACTTAAACTGGTGCATCCCATTACATGGACCAGATTGGAGATTGTTGACATTTTAGGTGGAAGGTGTTTCACTGTACTCTTTTAGATTTTTAGAGGTTAATGTTTTGTTTTGTTTTTTAAAGATTCTATATATTCATTTGACACAGAGAGATACAGAGAGAGAGAGAGAGAGAGAGAGCACGAACAGGGGAGAGAGGGAGAAGCAGACTCCCTGCTGAGCTGGGAGCCTGACATGGGGCTCCATCCCAGGACCCCGACATCATGACCTGAGCCAAAGGCAGACGCTGAACCAACTGAGCCACCCAGGCGCCCCGAGGGTAATGTTTTTAATGCATCCTGTCAAAATGTTTTTACAAGTTAGGAGGATGTATGTTTTTCATGTGCCTTAAAATAATAGAATTTAGTATTGGAGGGTATGTCCCTACCTGATAGAATCCATCCCTTCTCATTCGACAAATGACAAACCCTTAAACCTAGACAGGCTGAGTGATTTGCCAATCCTGAAAAGAGGCATTACACCAGGACCTCCTAACGTGTACTCCCGTGCTTTCATAGTTCCCTGTGCTCTTTCCTGATTTATCTTTGAGGTCGTTCAGATGATTAAGGCTAATTAGAGAGAGTTCTCGTTGGTACGGATAATTAGCAGAGAGGTACCAGCTTTGAGTCAGAAATCCTAGGCTGCAGTCCAAGCCCTTACTACCTGAAAAACCTAAAGTAAATCATTTAACTTTTCTGATCCTCAATTTCCTCATCTGTAAAATGTGTATATTAACAGTACCTGGTGCCCTGGGCTATTAAGAGCATCAAAGAAGATACTACATGGAACTTGTTTAATGGATCATAAAGCACTCTGCAAATCAAGTTGTAAAAAAGGATGAAAATACGAGTTTAAAATGTGATAATGTTTATATTGACATAGTTTATATCTGTGTATAATTTCTCTCCTCCCACTACCCCCTAAAATAAAAAAACAAAGAAATTGCTTTTAGAACAGACTGCATTCCTGCCAAATTTTTATTCTAAATTGAGTGCTCTTGGAAGGTTACAAGGCACAAGAAATGGCACATTCTAAATCATTCCTGTTGAAATACATCAACATGCTAACAGTGGTTTTTATAGGGTAGTAGGAATGTAGGAGATCCTCTTTTCCTCTTTTTAAGATTCCTTTCTATTTTCTCAATTATCGATAATGAAAACGTATTAGTCTCATAATTAAGCGAAAAGCATTTAAAAATAAATCTGGTGGTGCATTTGTAAAGGTCTCTATTTGATAATGATAATAATTGCTTCCATTTATCCATCGTTTACTATGTGGCGTATCCTTGACATATATTGCTTTATTAAATTTTTTAAAAGTCCTGCCTGCTTGGTAAGTATTATTGTCCCCTTTATAGATGATAACCTGAGTGAGATTCAATCACGCAGTGATTTTTAAATCTAATCTCAGTGAGATTAAAACACTTGCCAAGGCTGCACAGCACATTCCACAGAGTCCCTCTGATTCCAGAGCCCGTGTTCTTTCCGGCCCGGCCACGCTGTGCTGCCAGGCTGCAGTCGAACCTTGGTGTTTAACCTCCGTGCTCCCACTAAACAACGCGGTTAGAACAGACTGCTGGACCTAAATGTGGCAGAGCCCACGGAGCCCTGGCTTCTTTTGGGTCAGAAGGAGTGCGTTCCGGGTCTGATTCTGCCGGTTTGGAGTTGGAGCTTGAACTTCACACGGGCCCCTTTCTCTCTCTGGAGCCTGTGTTTTTTCATCATTAAACGAAGAGCTTGGATTAAATAAATGGTTTTCAAACTAGTTTTAGCTGTAGACCTAACCCACTTTTTCTTTTCAAGTGAAAGTTTCATTGCCTGGCCCTGGAGTGAGGATCTCTTTGGCCATTAAGATCCAGAAGAGGAGACTCCGATTCAGCCCACACAGGGAGGGGGGCAATGTGGGGCAGGACAGTTCCGGGGGCCTCACTCCGTGGGCCCCGCCGCCACTGGGGAGGGATTCTGTTTTGCCTGTTCCCCACTTCAGGGATTCAGGCAGAAAACTTAGCTCTTTACCTTCATTTACACTAAAAACCACAGCAACTAGTAGTCACCGGAGTCTTTGGGTCTCTAGAAGAATTTACTGATTGTTTTGGGAAGATGAACTTATTTACAAACAGTTTAAATTTCCTATTTGATATTCATGCCGCTGAATGCTTTTTGTCTATTTTTTAAAACTTGGGATTCAGCCTCTGGTCAAGCTGCCCCTTCTCGCTCACTCGTGCCCTCACGTCCCGCCTTGTCCCCCCTTCCCATCTCCTAGGATCCTGGATTCCTGTTTCTCACACAGAGGAGATTAGCTCCCTCTTTGTGGCCTTCCAGACCACAGTGTACGCAGGCTCACTTTCCTTCCCAAGCAGTAAATCCTGTACTTTTCCTGAATAAAATATCCATCTTGAGGAATTTGTGTGACAGGTGTTGACAGTTTTTTTTTTTTTTTTTAAACAATGCGTCATTTGGCACTTCTTTATAAAATTGATACGTAGTGATGCTTTCTGTTGGAAGCTGCAGAGGAAGGCCCAGCACCTGGCTTCCTGAGGCACGCTAGCACTCAGAGGAGCACGGCTGGAAAACCACTGGCATTTAAGGTGGGATCTTCGAAAAGTATCCCCTTCTCTGCATCGTCCCGAAGACAGTCGGCCACTTTCTCCTTTGAAACCCCACTCTACTCCAAGCAGGTCAGGCAGAACATCTAAAACGTGTTTGCATGTCTCTGCGTGAATATCTGTCTCACGGGCTAGACTGTGAGAAAGGAGGGCATATTCGGATTTATCTCTGCGCCCCAGGGGCTTGCTAAGCAGGTCATATTGACCGCATGTGGACCAGAGTCCATGGCTATGTGTGACCCCTCAGTAACACATTACCCGCTAGAAGGAGACGACCTAAAAGGGACCATACAGACCAGAAAGAAAAAGCAAACCCTCTGCACTGTGCTTGGGGGTGGGGTGGGGTAGGGGGGACGGTGAACAGCATCTTGCTCTCTGCCCTCCGCTCTGAGTGTGCAATCTGGAGCATGCAGTTGTGCATGGTGGTGGCATGAAGTTCTACTTGAAAGCCTCATTTGTACGCTTTCTATCATCAGCCCAGTTGGCCATTTTATTTAGATCATTTCATGAAAGACCATGTTTGGATTAGTGTTGGGCATCAGTAAAGGGCACTTCTTTATCCGTTCTGAAATGCTGAAATGGCTCACCGAGGTGTCAGTGCAGCTGTTGCAGAACGTGTAATGGCATCAGGCGCTGAGTTGGAGGGGAGTCTGGTGCCAGACGTTTCTGGCAGCCGCTGTACGTCTCGTGATGCTCCCGGTGAGAAGGCTGTCATTAGCGGCAGTGCTGGGGGCAAGTGAGGCCCGTCAGTGGGTGATTTGTTGGGGTAGAATCCTGGGTTTCAACACAAGGGAGGAGGGAGAAGGAGTTTTACTCTTGAGTCACGATCATTAGAGATCATTCTTGAAATTCCATTTCAATAACTGGGAGTGAAGTGTTCAAAACCCAAAGTGATTTTATCTGTAACTTATATGTTTTATGTAGCTTCTTCTTCCCTCCCTCCCCTGTTCCCTCCTTTCCCTACTGGTCAGATTGTGTAAACCAAAGAGAACTTATTACAGTACTCTACCCTCACTAGCTTTGGGGGGGGGGGCACTATGTCTTTTAACTCTCATATTCTGATCTTTTTTTTTTTTTTTTTGGTAGAGGGGAGAAGTTTGGTCCTCTTATGTCCATCACTGTCCTATTTCTTTTTATAGTGAACAGGCAGATCAGGAGAATTACTGTTATTATATCTCTGGGTAAGTTACCAAGCTCTCTTTAAGAATCAATGGGAAATCTTCACATTTTTCAATCATATGCACAGACTCTTTCTCTCTTTCCTTTTCTCCACCCTCCCTGTATAAAAATGCATATACAGAAAAATAGGGTGACTAAATCAGAACACAGTCCTGGAGAAGCATGGGTAATTTTTGTGGATGGCCGTTCCAAAGGAAACTTTATAATTAAATGACAGACTAAGATTAGCTGTAAGTCAAGTGCTGATACGTACAGAACTGTAAAGATGTGGAAGCATATGGAATAGCTTATAATGCTTACCCATTAAAGGTCAGAGACTCCTCTAATTATTCCCACCTCTAAGGGTTTTTGGCAGAGTTACATGCTACATATACATTTGTGAGACTCAAATGTGCATATTCTTGACCATCAGATAAGTTCCCATGGAGCACTGGGCAAAACTTTCTTCTCTGTGGAAGATGTACCATTACAAAGGTTATTGATCGGACATTCTGTTATACACTCATTCATTTCTTCCATCCACAAACATTTCTTAAGCATCCTCATTGAGGCTTTAGTCTCCATAAATAATAACACCCTTCCTTGCCTCATGTTTAAAACCATTTCAAAGATAGATGCACAGTCAGAAAGATGCAGATCAAATATCAACTTTATTACTGATTAAGCTGATTGAAGAAATGGTCATATACACTTGTTAACATAATCAGCACTCTCTGAGTTAAATTTATCACCAAACTTGTTTAGTAAGCTATTAGCACAGTAGAGAGAGAATGTGAATTCCTTAAGGCAGGCTGACTCCTTCCGAAGCACCCCCATGATCATCTGCCAAGCTTGCTGTATGAGTCAAGGTTCTCCAGAGAAACAGGATCAACAGGATGTATATATGTAGATAAAGAGATTATCGGAAGGCATTGGCTCACGCAATTTTGGAGGCTGAGAAGTCCTAAGATAGAGAGTTGGTGAGCAGGAGACCAAGGAAAGCAGATATGTACTTCCAGTATGAGAACCGACAGACCTGAGACCCCCAAACAGTCAATGTTTCAAAAGGAGCATGAAGGCTGGAAAGGACCAGTGTTCCAACTCGAATAGTCAGGTAGGAGTTCTTTTACACTCAGCCTTTTTGTTTTATTCAGTTCTTCAATTGACAGGATGAGGCCCACCCACATTAGGAAGGGCAATCTGATTTACTCAGTCAAGAGATTCAAATGTTAATCTCATTCAGAAACACTCTCACAGATGCCCAGGATAATGTTTGACCAAATGTCTGGGCACCTATGGCTCATTCAAGTTGACACATAAAATTACCCATTACACTTGCCAACTAGAGAAGTTACCCCCCTCCCTCCCCTTCTTCCAGGAAGACATGAGCAAGGTTGAGCAGTGAGTGAGGAGCCAGACAGAAGCCTGGATTTCTGTATTCACAGACATTTCTTCTCATGGGAATCTGAGGTGTGGAGAAGCAAGGGTTCCTCCCAATAGCAGGCAGTAGGTTAAACAGTGACAAGGCAAAAAATGAATATGAAAGAGTCCCTGATACCAAAACCACATGAACAGAATAGAGACCTTAAAATATGTGTTTTAATACGATGTAGTAAAAGCTAATAGAGATGAAGGCACGCACAAAAAGGCATAGCACTGAGAAACTAATTTGCCTCCTGTGAGAAGCTAACATTTCTTCCAGGATATCATTTGATTCAATAAGCAAACATTGTGTCTTCCCCATACTAGGCTCCAACTGGATTTGACACATGTCCATGAACACGTGTGGGTCATGGGCAGTGTAAATCCTCCTACAAGACCACCAGGTGCAGTGACCAGGATGGGATTAAAGGAATTATCCGAATGGTGGCTTCTCAAAGGGGCAGAGATACCAGTATGTCAGCATGTAGGACAGTAATAGAAAATTCCCTGGTTGTCACCACTGCTCTACCCTAATTATTACCTAGTTAGCTCTGGATTCCTCTGACACTGGGTTTTTAGCTTAGGAATGATCTGAATTTTTGCTGCTCTTCCTGTTGACCTGCTGCCAGAAGGAGGCCAAGGGGAATTACTGACAATGAAATGCCAACCAGTTGATCTAGTAAATCTGACACATTGCAGTCTCGTGGGAACAGTCTAGGAGTTGAGGTAGAAGGATCTGGATTCAAATCCCACCTCCACTCTCCTTGGCTCTGTGACCTTGGGCATGCATTTAAATCTGTGTGAGACTTTGTAAAATGAGGATGTTATAAAAGGATAATTTATAAACTTACACTGAGGATGAAATGAGATCATGCATGTGGTCGAGCTCTGGAAAATACAGCGTTATGCAATATCAGTTATTATCTGATGAGACATTTGGAGGGGCTGCAAGTTGAAACAAATGGCTGAAATAGTCCGTGAATCTTTTCCTTCTCCCTTTCTCCTGCTGTCCTATTTCCTTCCCAAATTCTGAATTCTGCCCTTCCATTATTACATGCTCATATCCACCACCTGAAAGACATACACCTCACACGGTGACCAGGGTAGTGAAGTGGTAGTGAAGTGCTGCATTTACAGGAGGCCTCTCCTGTCAGGCCAGCCTCGTGGGCCTTAGAGGCTAATTTCTAAGCCAACACCGTTGAACCAAGTAGCCTCAGTTTACTCCGTGTGAGGCTTTGTCTCAGCCAAGATAGTACTGCTGCCAGAGTCAGGCTTTGGCAAAGATTGCATCCACTTCAGGCCAGCTCTGGGTTTCTGGGTTTCGGTTTCCCTCGTGGGGAAAAACAACAAACAACAAACAAACAAACAAACAAAAACACCACAGTAATATGAGAGAAAGGTAAGAACAGGCAATATCTCACCTAAGTGAAAAATAAGACTGCCAGAAACTTCAAGAAGCCAGGCTATCATAGGGCACCCAGAAAAATGTATTCCTTTTAGGCCTAACTCCCTCCTTCCTGCTCCCCAAATCAAACCACATCAAATGGAAACGTAATTCCCCTGATTATAAAGGGGGAGGGGAAGGAAAACTTAAAAAATCAAAGAATTTGATAAAAAAGAGTTATAAAAATTCAACAGAACAAGGGCATTTCAAACAGAGGCATACGTGCCTCACACACATATATAAAAACTACAGGGTTTTAGGCTCAAAGAGATTTCAGGAGTCGTCTGGTTAATACATATATCAAATCATTATGTTGTACACCTTATGCAAGTGTTATATGCAAGCTATATTTCAACACAACTGGAGAAAAATGTAAAAATAATTCAATTTACTGTATCTAAAATATCTCAAGCACTGTGTGTGTCAGCGTTGGGGAGACAAATATGTAAAGATGTGGGTCCTGCTTTCACAGAAACACACACATACCACTTATGATGTAATGGGGCTGTGTGAGATTTATAGCAGGAATAAAGAATAACAGTTTTGGAGAGCACTGAAAGGTGAAGGCTCAGAGGCGTTGGAAGTTTCAGGAGTCAGGGCACCTGGGTGGCTCATTCGGTTAAGCATCTGCCTTCGGCTCAGGTCGTGATTCCAGGGTCCTGGGATCGAGTCCTGCATCAGGCTCTCTGCTCAGCGGGGGGCCTGCTTCTCTCTCTGCCCCTCCCCCCCAATTCGTGCTTTCTTTCTCTCTCTCAAGTAAATAAATAATTTTTTTTTTTTTTTTAAAAAGAAGTTTCAGGAGTCACGGAAAGATCATGGGGAGATAAAAGTTGAGCAAGGTGCTGGAGGGTGAGTGAGGGTCTGCACAGCCACTCAGGACAAGGGAGGGAGAAACCTCAAGGAAGGAAAAGAGCAAGCATGATCTAAGGGAAGAAATGCCAACCAGAAGGAGCAATCAGAAAATGACTAGCACTTTATTTACCCATGGAAGGCAATTAAAACAGGCTGGGGAGGGAAGCTGGACTTTTAAACTATGGTGGGTTTAAAAAGCAACCTTAGATGGAAGTTAAGAACATGACTGCCCAGGTTCAAATTCTAGCTCTGCCACCTATTAGCTGTGAGACTTGTGGAGGTTGCATGGCCTCTCTCTGCTTCTACATCTGAAAAATGGAGATGATGATGTCAAGTCTCCATGTCACAGAATTATTGTAAAGATTAGAGTAGACAATACATGTAAAGTACTTAGAACAGTGTCTGGTACATAGTAGGTCCTCAACAATAATTACTAGAAGCTTATTGCTATGAATTGAATTGTGTCCCCTCCCCCCCATTCATCTGTTAAAGCCCTTACCCCTAAAGTATTTGGAGAGAGGGCTTTCAGGAGGTCATTAAGGTTAACTCAGCTCATAGGGTGAGATCCTAACTCGATAGGATTTGTGGCCTCATAGGAAGAGAAAGAGAGAGCTGTTGCTGTGTGTTCGAGCGCGCTGAGGAAAGGGTGTGTGAGAGCACTCAGAGAAGGTGGCCATCCACAAGCCGGGAAGAGGGCTCCCACCAGAACCTGACCCTGCTGACGTCCTGATTGCAATTGCCAGCCTCCAGGACTTGGAGAAGTACATTTCTGTTGTTCAGGCCACCCAGCATAGGGTGTTTTGTTATGGCAGCCAGAGCTGACTACCGCCCTTATAGACTAGGGATTGCAAACTCAAATGACTATGGAGTGACGCAGGTAGTACAATGAACTTATAGGGAGTGACAGCCAGGTTGAAAGGTAGCAGCCAGCACTTGAGTTGAGTCAATTGATTGTTGTTGTGCGAGAAACGACCTAGCATTCCAGGACTGTCGGATGTTTTAAAGAAAAGATTGACTGTGTTTTATTTGTTGGAAGGTGGGAAGTTCTAAATTTTAAAAGGTAGACAAAAATACTATGAAGGCATAAAGACTTGGCCCACAGGCCACTGAGTTACTCTATGGAAAATACCTGAGACTGGTGCTTGGGAAACTGGTCTGGGGAGAGGACAGAAGAGTGACCGGGAGACCGGTTGGGAGGAGGGAGAAGTGCCAAGATGGGAGATGGGAAGGGACTGGGATTTCCAGCTAGGCATAAATTTAGGCACCATTTTAGCTCTGGAACCTTTAGCTAATATCAGAATCTTTTGGAGACTCGGGTTTTTCAACAGAAAAGTGGTAATGAAAATACACCAGTGTTTTATGGTTCTTGAAGAAATGAATGGCAAGTGTGCATAGAGTGCCCAGTGAGCACTTCGAAATGTTAGTTCCTTCTCTTCTCTCAGTTGGTAGGTGAGAACCTGACCAAAGGAAATGGTGGTGGAATAAAGACGATCCTCTGAAGGCATTGCAAGCATAGAATGATTAGGATTTATCTGGATGAGGAAGACTTCGAAGTCGATGACCCTGGGGAGGGAAGGGATAATGAAGTTGTCCACTGTGGTTCACAGGAGGGGAAGAGATTAATTATCTGTGTTTTAGATAAACTGAACTTGTGAAGCCTATGGAATATTTAGGTTGAAAAGTCCTACTGGTGTCCAAGTAAGTGTTATGAAGACAGTAGTGAGGGATAGAGATATAGTTTTGGGTCCTATCATCTTATAAGGAATAGTTGAAGCCATAGAGTGGTTGGGATTTTTTAAAGAGATCAAGTAGTATAAGAGGATAAATAGGCCCAGGAAGGTCCAGAATGGTACAAGGAGAGAGAGTGATGGAAGAAAAGCCAACTTGGCATAGAGAGGAAGAACAGGCAGAGGGATATCCACAAGACAAAGAGCAAGTAGAGGGAAGGAATATTTTGAGAAAGAAGAGATTATTTTAGAAATATGAAGTAGAATGAAAAGAAAAAAGAGAAACCTTGGTTTTTATAATTCGAAGTTTACCAGTGACCTTTTAGGAGAACAATATGATGAGAAACTAACCTCTGATAGTCCGCCCACTTAAAAAAATCAGCCCTGGTGACACCCCGCCCACTACTTTATCTCCACTTTTCTAACAGTGTTGACTTCAATCCACCAAGGAAACATTAAATTATGTTTAGAACAAAGAAGGTATATTTACACTTAGGATGAGATATTTCTAGAAAATATGTTGTAAATTAAGCCTGATTTTCTTGAAGTGAGAATGATGTAGAGAAGAGGATTGTGCTCTTGACATAGGGCCTTGTGCCCAACATTTTATAGGCATGAACACAAATTCCATATTGAATTAATTATAAATGATAACCATGTATAATATAAAGCCTCTTCAAGTATACATAATTAAACAGGGTAATACAAAAACCAATCGCATAAATTATATTTAATGTGAGGGAATAGCATAAATATTAAACAAAGTTATTATTTTATTTCCTGACATTCTTTCTCATTGGCAAGTAGATAGGAATTTTGGTATCATAGAATCAGAGGGAATCTTTTGGAAAGTTTTCACAGACATTTCTTAGAAGACCTACGAGGCTAATGGGGCTGCTTGATGCCTCTGTGAAGAGTTGATGGACTATGTTTCTGCTCTCTTCTTTTGCTCATAATGGTTTCCAGAGAAAGCGTTGGAGGCCAGGATGTTGCCTCTTCTGTTACCATCAAGAATAAAGTCTTTCTGCTTTCTTAATCTGCCATCTTCCAGGGTTAGCACCCTCTACTCCTACACTGAGATTTTACACAGAATTTGGACTTGGAACCACATATAAACCATTTATGTATGTATGAATGTACGTATGTATGTATGTATGTATGTATGTATTTATGAGAGAGAAAGAGAGAGGATGAGCAGGGGGAGGGGCAGGGGGAGAGAGAGAGAGAGAGAAAGAGAATCTCAAACAGACTCCACAGTGAGTGCAGACTCCTATGTGGGGCTCGATCCCACGACCCTGAGATCATGACCTGAGCCAAAATCAAGAGTTGGATACTCAACCCACTGAGTCACCCAGGTGCTCCTAAACCACATTTTAATATTGACTCTCACCTTGCTACTCTATTCAATGTCAAAGAAAGCTCAAAGCTCTTCCTTAAATGGTAGAAAACTCCACTAAAATTAAGTTTGATCCAAATCTGTGGCGAGTTTCAGTGAATCTTAACAATTGTCAGGGGTTTGACCTGTTCAATAGAAACTTTAGAGAAGTTGTGTCTTATGGGATTATAAAGAAATGAGATCTGACTTTCTGATAAGCATTGAGAATGTCTCATTTATAATAGCAAATATTTATTTGGTGTTGTCCTCTGGAATGTATTTATTTTATTTTTTTAAAGATTTATTTATTTATTTGAAAGAGAGAGAGAGAGCACGAGAAGGAGAGACAGAAGGAGAGAGGAAGAGAGAATCTGAAGCAGACTTGGTGCTCAGCAAGGAGCCCGAATAGAGGCTCCATCCCATGACCCTGAGATCAGGGCCTGAGAAGAACCAGGAGTCTGATACTTAACCAGCTGCACCACCCAGGCACTCCCCATCCTCTGGAATTTATAAAACACTCCCTAACTATTAACCCATTGTAGCCTCAAAGTGTTCTCTTATATTTAATAGCAGGGACATTATTATTTTTAATTGTCATAGCTAAAGATTGAGGATCAATGAGATTAAATGCCTTTCCCTGAGCAACAGACACAGTCAATAAAGCACAGAATGAGGAACTAGAACCCAGGTCCTCTAATTCCTAAGCTGGAGCTCTTTCCAAGAAGCTATTCCTTCTAATTAGCAGACCCCCTTTCCTTTGGGATGCTGTGCATTTATTTGAATATCGGTATAATTGCTCAAAATATTTTTAGAAAATTTGTTTTTAGGTGTGTTTTCTCAATCACACTAGAAACCTGGTCTCAACATTATCCACCATGTCTTACCATTTAGAGCTCCACTGTCTTCCTCTCCTACCCTGAGGGGTCAGCGCTGCTGCTTTCTGGTGCAGATGTTTGGGAGGGCTCTGTGCCTGCATGAAGTGAAGCAGACAGCCAAACTAAGACTATGGGGAAGGGAACTCTTGCAAAGTCTGTTAGGCTGCCACCAGAATCTCTTGGGGACACTTGACTGTCATTGTCCTCTTCTCTCTGCTAATGGCTGATCACATAGGGATAGCGAGCTAGTTTCATTATGAAGAATTGCTGCACATCAAATTGCCAGAAGTCAAGCATTACCTATTCCTTCCTTATGAAAGCAAGGCAATGCACCACAAATATTTCCATTAAAATGATTATAATTTTATTTCCACATTTTGGCTTTATAAAAGTATGTTTTATGTCTTTGAAAATTTTGTTTATGTAAAATCTCTCCTTCCTTTTTAATACCACTAAAGAATTTCCAGGTCAACCTAAAATGGCAGACAATGAAGAGATGTCATTTATATTGATGATAAACAGAAATAGAAGGAGAAGAATGTTTATGACAAATTTGAGTGAATCACCAAGTGAGATAGTATAATTTTTTTTCTGAATATCTCCATAAACAATATATTATCTTTTCTAAAGGGAAATGAGGTTACTAGACTTTGTGACTCTTTATAAAGTCTTTCATGTTTTTTGAGTAATTCTTTTCTTGTTGACATGATGGGCTCGCCCTCTCCAGCCATCCACATTCTCCTTGACCAAGGTTATGCACATTCAAAATGGCTGACTTAAGAAGAGTATATTAGGATGCTCACTAGAGATTAAAAGTGACATTTTTTTTTTGTAATGACCATTAAAGGTCTGTATTTAGATCCTTCCAAAGAAGGTAAGGGTGAGTGAGGGTGTTTGTGTGAACATATATAGGGAGACCACCCTCTCAAAGGTGCTGAAGTCATCTCCTTTCCTAAATGTGTGTGTGTGTGTGTGTGTGTGTGTGTGTGTGTGTGTGTTGGAAGGAATGAAGGAACTGGATATACTGGGACCTATTTTTGCAAAGTGTAAAGGAGGCTGGATAATATTCAAGAGGGAAAAATGGTGATTGTGGTGGTGGGGGTAGTTGGGGCAAAAGGGAAACGATGAGTACAGAAGGTGATTAAAACCTGAAATTCTCCTGGCCATGATCTGATGATGAACTCGGAAAAAGCTCTTCACGTAGACAAGGGGAAGCCTGTCCCTGATGGGTTTTGTGCAGAGCCTGGAGCAGTGGCTCTTTGGTGTTTCACGACATAAGCCAGGCAGGACAGCTACTACCCTGCTGAGGGCATCCTCTCTCATGGTCCCAGCAGGGGATGATGCCAATGAGTCAGGTACTGGGGCTCCAACCCTGGCACGTGGGTGAGCCTGAAAGATCCAAATGATTTGAATACAATGCTTCCTGGAGATAAAGGGATGAAAGGGTTACTCTGAATTCCTTGTCTCCCCCCCATTACTCCCACACTTATCTATGACTTTTATTATCTGCCTAAAAATCATTTTTTAACCACCTCATAGGAATTCCTAAATGTGTTGGCTCCACAAGTCCCTGAAGGCTCCTGTTATCCTCTAGGGTCCCGAAGAAAATTTCAGTTTGTCTTATAGGTTCCCTCACTTCTGAAATCGTCTGGAATTATTTCTAGCTCCTCTTTTACTATAGGTTCACAAACCCTTATCTAAAATTCTTGGGGTCAAATGTATTTCTGAGTTCAGATCTACTAAGATTTTAGATCAGTGATAATGTAAATTACATACCATCCCTAGTAGTACACCTAGTAACACAAGAAATTAATATTCCCATATTGAATGCACGAACATTCGTGCTACAGAGATAAAGATCACAAAGAGTCTCATGACAATTTGCATCAGCTTTCACTGCTACTGAATCTGTACCAAATTTATGAAAGAAAAATATCAGTTTTGAGAGCTTTTAGGATTTCAGAACTGTGGACAAGGGATTGTGAACTTCATACTACTGTTGTTAAACATCATGAAGGCCAGGAGAGAGTGACAGGTACATCCGAAAGTCTCAAAGATTGTCATTTCCTTGTGTCGTAGTCTGAACAATGGCCCCCAAAGATAGCAGGCCCTCATCCCTAGATCGGGTGAATATTGTCTTATATGGCAAAAGAAGTGATGAAATTTAGGATCTTGAAATGGGGAAGTTATCCTGGATTATCCTGGTGGTCCCTAAATGCAATCACAGGTATCTTTGTGAGATGGAAGCAGAGGGAGCTGTCACATGCACAGAGGAGAAGATGGCAACATGAAGGCAGAGAAGAGCGAGACGTGAAGATGCTGGCCTTGCGGATGGAAGCCGTGCAGCCCCAATCCGAGGCGTGCCGGCGACCACAGGAAGCCGGAAGAGGCAAGGAACGGATTCTCCCCCAGAGTCTTAGGAGACAGCAAAGCTCTGTGGACACCTTGGTTTCAGCCCATTGAGATTGATTTTGGACTTCTGGCGCCCAGAACAGTGAGAGAATTGATTCTGCTGTTTTAAGTCACCAAGCTTGTGGTATTTTGTTACAGCAGTCACCCCAATGAGGGGTGTCTTCACACCCCATTCAAGTCCTTTAAATGGTAGTCACTCTTTTTTAGATCATCTGTCTTTTCCCACTGACTTTTTGGGTGTTACTTAATTCACCTGAATCTCAGTTTCTTTGTTTGTAAAATGAGGATATCATAGGGTTGTTGTAAGAATTAACTTTAAAACATATACATATAAACTGCTTAGCATATCACTGACATCAAGTTAGTGCTTAATAAATGCTGGTTGGTTGATGACATTACTATGTTCTGAGAATCCCTTTATACCTTTCCAGGACATGTGAATTTACAGTTAGGTTTGAGTCCATCTGTATTACAGAGAGAATTGATCAATCAAATCTCAATTTTTCCTCATCTAAAAGATTTTGCCAGCCCATTTATATTCACCAATGTCACAATGATGATGCATTTGATGTCTAAGAGTGTTAGAGGTCTAAAGACATACCAATCAGTCCTGTGAGGCTGAGTTTCTATTTTTATCCCAAACATTTTTACTTTCCCAAAGGCTGAAGTCTTTGAACTTGGTGTCTTCAATCAAATCAGTGCTAATTTGCCCAACAAATGTTTAGAAATGTGCCCATTTGCAGATGGGCATGCCTGTTGATATTAGGCAAAGTGTCTTTTTCCAAAAGTGGGAAAGCATATAAAAATATGAAAAAAATAATCCGAGGGGCTAGTACACTTTGAAAGGGAATAATTCATAATTGTAAAATCACCCAAAGTCATAAAACAAAAAAATAAATAGGACAACAAATTTATTAAAACCCATCCACCAGGAGATAAGTGTGGAGAATGGAAACTGATGGATGGCAAAAACAGGAAATAATTTATTTGAGTATCTTCTATGGCTAGGCATGGTGCTAGGCATAGTCATATACTGATAGGTATTTGTTCTACTTAGCACCAGTCAGAACAAATATTTTTTATAGTTTAAAATGTTCTGCTATAGCAGTCCTCATTTGAACAGGACTGGTTTTACTATTTACAGATACATAACCTTATCTCTTCAGAGGTAACTTTTTTGAGCATAATGTACATTTAGAATACATTATTCTTGTAGGCAATGTAATTTTGTGGCTTCTAACCAATGTCTTGAAGGTTCCAGGTAACTGAGAAGTATCCACAGCCCCACTAAAAGGCCACTCTGACACTAAGGCTCAAAATGTGAGAGGTGCCAACGCCACACTCTCATTCTACAGAGGGGGAAACCAAGGCACAGTGTCCCACCCACCTGGGATTGTACAGTTGTTAATGAGCAAAGCAAAACCCGAAGTGCTTGCCTTTCCATCCAGAGCTCTTTCTATCCCACACAAAGGCACTACGGGCTGATTGGTGGTTAGCTTCTTTCTCGACTTTCTATTGAAATACCTTGAAAAGGCTGCAACAGCCAGGAAGAAGAGGTTGTCCAGAATTGGCCTGGGAGTTTGGAGACCCAAATTTAGAACTCAGCTCAACTACGGGTGAGGTATGATCATAGGAAGATCATTTATCCTCATTTTGTTTAAGGTTTCCCCATCCAGGAAATGGTTCTCCCTCTTCTCTTTCACAGCACTTATCAATATTGTCATTGTGTAAGTCTGATTTCTGCTCTAGGGTGTGGTAAAGGCACGGATAGACTCGAGCTATACTGTCTGGGTTCAAGTCCTGGCTCCAACATGTACTTACTGTGTGGGCAAATTGCTTCATCTCTCTGTGCCTCAGTTTCCTCATCTGTAAAATGAGGCTAATGATAGAAGCTATCTCAGATCTGGATAAATGAGTTAATATGTGTAGAACATTTAGAACAGTACCTGGCCTGCATTAAGCACTATCTGCATACTTATTCTCTGATTTTTCTGTCTCCTTCACCACTCTATTCCAAGTCCCAATTGGATGCCTGATTGGATGCCTGCCTTTCTTTCCAGTTTTATCTCCTGTGACTCTCCCACTGGCACTAAACTACTTGCATTTCTGACCAAGTTTCCTGAAGTTTCCATGACCTTGTTCAGAATTCTCCCACTTGAAATATCCTTTCCTTCACAGTTTCCAAGCAAAAACGTGATAAGAAAAAGACCAAACATGAAAAAGGGACTGAGAAAAGGAAAGATTCTCTTAGTTTTCTTTAATGAAGTAACTGAATGCAAAAGATTATGTATAGGCTGCACAATGTAAACAGTAAGACCCCCGTTCATTAGTTTTTATGACTACATGAGGGTGGATACTTAGTTCAGTCAAGCATACCAGTCGTTGTCCTGGGCTTAGTAACAGCCACCATGCCCACTAACTACTCATTCCAGAACACCCAGAGACACATCACGGGGTCCTGGGCACATGTTCTCTAATGCCTTAGGAGAGTTGAAAACTTTTCCTCTTCGTGCTCCCACTGCACAGCATCTGAAATTTCTTCCGTTGTGTGCTCTATAGATCCATGTTTAAGGTTTTAAATATTTTGTGTTGCTTTGTCTTTCCCTCTGACACACTTTGAGCTTTGTGGGGGCAGGGATCCCGAGTAAGTCATCTCCATATGCTGATATGTACACACATTTCTTGGTTTCCTGGGCACCAAATCCTTCTAGTTCTAAACTCTCTGACCCCTCCTTTTATTCTATTTTATTTTATTTTATTTTATTTATTATTTTATTTTATTTTATTTTATTTATTTTTATTTTATCCCTCCTTCTTCTTTGCTCAGTACTTTGGTTCATCTTTTTTCTCTTCTTATTCTTTATGCTCCCCTGGGTGCTCTTACCTGATCATATGGCTTCAACCCTCCCTATAACATATATTCACAATCTATCTGTGTCTAGACCTGATCTCATCCTCAACACAAACGCTGACCAGACACCTTTACTTG
Source organism: Phoca vitulina (assembly GCF_004348235.1). Taxonomy (NCBI): domain Eukaryota; kingdom Metazoa; phylum Chordata; class Mammalia; order Carnivora; family Phocidae; genus Phoca; species Phoca vitulina. Next base: position 29,242,623 of record NW_022589705.1, on the reverse strand, counting down.
AATAGTTCATGTGCACCTGAATGCAAGTCTACTTCTAAAACAGACCACACCCAACTTTGTCATGCAATGTGCTCTTCTAAATCTCATCCTTGATAAATACCCCAGCTGGAAAACTTAGACTTCCTCATCTTCCTTTCCAGCCACATCTAAGCAGTCTCTAAATGCTGAAAAAATAGAATTTATATTTCACATTTTTGATTCCTCCCCCAAATCTCCATTGCCATTGCTTTATTTCATGTCTTCATCATCTCTAATTTGACCTGTAGCAATAGCCCTCTAACTCCTTCATAACAGTGACATTTTAGAAGAGTATGGTCCAGATGTTTTGTAGACTATTTCTCAGTTTGGGTTTCCTTCCGTCCTCCCTCCCTCCCTCCCACCCTTTCATCCTTCCTTCCCTCCCTCCCTCCCTCCATCCCTCCCTCCCTCATTCCCTCCCTCCCTCCCTTCCTCCTACCCTTTCATCCTTCTTTCCCTCCCTCTCCCTCCCTCCCTTCCTCCCACCCTTTCATCCTTCCTTCCCTCCCTCTTTCCTTCCTCCCTCCCTTCCACCCTTCCCTCCCCCCTTCCTTCCTTCCTCTCTTTCTTTCTCTCTCTCTTTCTTCCTTCCTTCCTTCCTCCCTTTCTTTCTCTCTCTCTTCTTTCTTTCTCTCTCTCTCTCTTTTTCTCCCTCCCTCCCTCCCTTCCTTCCTTCTTTCCTTCCTTCCTTCCTTCCTTCCTTCCTTCCTTCCTTCCTTCCTTCCTTCCAATTTATTATTTATTTGAGAGAGAGAGAAAAAAAGACAGTGAGAGAGTGCATGATCAGGGGAAGGAGCAGAGGGAGAGGGAGAGAAGCAGACTCCCTGCTGAGCATGGAGCCCAATGCGGGGCTGGATCCCACCACCCTGAGATCATGACCAGAGCTGAAACCAAGAGTCGTATGCTCAACCACTAAGCCCCACAGTTTGGGTTTTCTTTCTTTTTTTTTTTTTTTAAAGATTTTATTTATTTATTTGACAGAGAGAAACACAGCAAGAGAGGGAACACAAGCAGAGGGAGTGGGAGAGGAAGAAGCAGGCTTCCCGCAGAGCAGGGAGCCCGATGCGGGGCTCGATCCCAGGACCCTGGGACCATGACCTGAGCCAAAGGCAGACGCTTAACGACTGAGCCACCCAGGCGTCCCAGTTTGGGTTTTCTTATGTTTAGAGTCAAGTTGTACATTTTGGGCAGAAATAATACATAAGTAATGTACCCTTCTTTCTCAGTGCATCACATTAGAAGATATGTATGTATATACAATATCACATTGTATATATGTATATATGATGACTCTTCATAATTAATAAGTAATTTGTGGGAAGATATTTTGAGGTCATCTAAATATCCTATTTATTCATCAAATTTTCACCAAGTAGTTTTATTATCCATTAATGAATCTTGCCTGAATCAATTATTGCTATATGGTTGCAAAATGGTAATTTTCTCACTCCATTATTCCCTCTACATTTTTTAGTTGACATTCTACTTTAATTCAATAATATATTTACTAACAGGATACTCTCATGAATTCTTATTTTATTCAATGAAGTATAATCCCTTAGTGTCATTATTTATTTTGATGTTTCAATTGTCCCAGATTTGGCCAGTGGGAGCCCCTTCAAGCTGGCTTCTGTGTCCTTTTGATATGTCCTCATCATTTCTCGAGCATAAAGAAGCATTTTATCATCTTCATTTTTGAAGAATATTTTGACTGGCTATAAAATTATAGATTGGTAGTAACTTTTTTTCGTTGTTTTAAATGTCTTTTATTATCCTCTGACAACCATTGTTTTTTGTTGTTAAATCAACCCCAAGAATTAGTATTGCTCCTTTGAAGGCAATGTCTCTTTTTTTAAAGATTTTATTTATTTAGTATTTATTTTAGAGAGAGATAGAGAGGGAACATGAGGTGGGGAAGGGGAAAGGGCAGAGGGAGAGGGAGAGAGAGAATCTCAAGCAGACTCCTTGCTGAGCATGGAGCCTGATGAAGGGCTTGATCTCACGACCCTGAGATCATGACCTGAGCCAAAATCGAGAGTTAGATGCTTAAACGACTGAGCCACCCAGGCGCCCTGGCAATGTGTCTTTTTTTCCCCCTCTGCCTACTTTTAAGATTTTCTCTTTGTCTTTGATTTTAGCACATTTTATTATGTTGTTGCTGATATGTAATTTTCTTTATATTTATCCTGCTTTGGCTTTTTAAAGCTTAATCAGTCTGTGGTTTGATGCCTTTCCATTTTGGAAAGTCTCAAGTATTATTTCTTCAAATATTGTTTCTGTCTCATGTTCCCACTCCTTCCTTTGTAGGACTCCAGTTACACATGTTGGCCATTTTCCTTATGTCCTACCTCTCTCTTTTACTCTTCTTCCTAACTTTTATATTTTTTTCTTCCTGTACTCCAATTTGGGTACTTTAAACTTACCTGTCTGTATTCTAGTTTATAACTATGTCTTCCATGCTGTCTAATCTGCTATTAAACCCATCTATTGAATTCTTCATTTCAGATATTGTATTTTTTGGTTCTATAAAATTTTCATATAGATTACATTTCTGTTGAAATCTTCCATACTTGCCTCTGTTTTCTTGAACATAGTTATCTTAATGTCCCTGTCTAATAATTCTAATATCTGAATCATCTGTAGCTCTGTTTCTGCTTACCTTTTGCTCAATTGGTTTTTCTTATTCTTTTTTTTTTTTTTAACATGTCTCATACTTTTTGGCTAGTTGCTGGACACTGTATATTAATTACATAAATATTGTAGAGTCTGGATGTGTTATCCTTCTTCTAAGAGAGTTAATATCTTTTCGGGCAACAAAGAGTACATGCAGATCACCTTAATTCTGTTGAAGACTGATTTTAGGGCTATTCTATTTTATTTTGTCTTAACTCTTAGGATGCAGACTTTTCCATGTCTCAGCTAAGAGTCTGGAATGTTTACCAGGGCCATTCCATGTTGGCTGGCTTTGAATTCTTTCCTCTGTCTCCCCAGAAGGCAAGCCTTCCAAAATCTCTGCTCAGTCCTTTGGCCTTCTAGCTGCTGTTCCTGATAGTTTTTTGAAATCATACCCTGTGTGCAGCTTAGAAATTGGCCAAATCCTTATGTGGAGTTTTAATAGCGATTCTTAGGCTGACTTCCCTGTGGTTTTCTTCTTTAGGATTTTATTCCTCAACTCATAGCTGCTTCAGCTCTCCTAAACTCCAAGATCTGTCTTCTCAGACCATTGAAACTGTCACTTTCTGCTGGGATTCTAATCTTTCATGTTAAAAGTTTGCAAATGCCCATGAGGGAAAAGCTAGGTAATGTGGATCTCACTTAGAGTGCTTCCCTTCCCTCAAGGGATTTAGAGTCTCTCAAGTTCTGTCTGTGTTGGTTGCTCTCCAATGTTTAAAAAATTTTTTTAGTGTCTCTTATACAGGTTTTATAGTAGATTTAAATGGGGAAGAGCTTAGACCAAATCAAGCTTGCTGAAGGCAAAAATTTTTTCCATTTAGTAATTACATTAAAAATTTCAGAAATATTTTTCAGGTTCTCATTTTGTTTTTGATATTTAATATTATAGTGTTATGGTCAGATAATAGTTTATGGGATATATTAGTTCAGGCCAAATAAAATTGTCATTTTGGGGCAACTGGGTAGCTCAGTCAATTCAGCGTCCAACTCTTGGTTTTGGCTGGGGTCATAGTCTCGGGGTCATGGGAGTCAACAACTCCTTGTGTTGGGCTCTGTGCTCAGCAGGGAGCACAGAGGGAGTCTGCTTGGGATTCTCTCTCCTTCTCCCTCTGCCTTTCCCCCTGTTCTCTCTCTTGAATAAATAAATAAATCTTTAAAAAAGAAGCTCTTGCTTCTCTTCCCTGTGTGAAGCAGAGCTGCAGATTCTTGACTCCTGAAAGCAATACAAGCCAATGCGGCCAGTTTAAACCAGAGAGACCAGGGAACCTCCCAAACACCAGTAACTGTCTAGTTAGATAAGATTTCTTATTTCAGACACCAAAAGAGTTAAGCCTCATAAAAAGGAAAAGGCAGAGTCATCACCAGACTGGACTCTCCCACCCCCAGCTCCCCAGTGGTGGAGAAGCAAAGAGAAAGAGGAGACAGGGCCTCTCCTTGCTGCAGATCCCTGTGTTCTGTCAGCATTATAAGAGGAGAGGAAGAGAGATTTAGTCTTAATTAGATTGAACTTTTAATAACGGACAGTTACCAAAGAGTTAGGCATTTGTCCAAGTTGTCATTAAAGAATTCTAAATGGAGGGCGCCTGGGTGACTCAGTCAGTTAAGCGTCTGCCTTTGGCTCAGGTCATGATCCCAGGGTCCTGGGATCAGGCCCTGTGTCAGGCTCCCTGCTCAGCAGGGAGTCTGCTTCTCCCTCTCCCTCTGTCCCTCCCCACTGCTTGTTCTCTCTCGCTCTCTCTCTCAAATAAATAAATAAAATATTAAAAAACAAAAACAAAAAAGAATGCTAAAGGGATATTTGACAATATAAGGTGCAAAGAAGTTCTTGGAAATGGTAAAACCACTTCATGCTTGTCCTCACTGAGTTTATATTTCACAATAACTGCTTGTATATATATTGACAATACATGAAGCTTATTAAGGATATTATTCACATCTTTCACATCATTGCTTAATTTTTTTTTCTACCTGATCTATCAGATTCTGAAAGAGGTCAGTTAAATCTCCAAGTACTATTGCTGATTTAGCCACCTATTTTCTGTAGTTCTGTTGGCTATTGCTATATAAATTTTCAGGCTATATTGTTAAGTGGGTATATATTCATAATAATTATACCTTCTTGATATTGTTTCTCGCAAATACTGTTTTTTCTCTCATGACTTAAATTCTCTTTTGTCTGATATTAAAATTTTTAGCCTGGTTTCTTTGGGTTCATGTTAGCCCAGAATATTTTCCAATAAATTATTTTTAACCTTTCAGTATGTTTTATATTAGGATTTATTTCTGAGTTTTAATTTAATATTTTTGTTTATTATTTATCCTTTTGCCTTTTACCCCTATTTTCCACTGGATAAATCAAATTTTATTTTGTTACTCTGAAGATTACACATGCTATCTTTATTCTCTGAATGAATATCCCTAGCTTATTTATACCCTTAATTCTCTGCAGTTACCTCCATCAACATCAAAAGCTTATCAATAGCTGTATCTTCCCTCTGGACATGACAAGAATTCTAGCACTCTCTTACTTCCTCTTCTCTGTACCTGCTTTTGCCCTATGTAAGCATTCAGAATTTTGATGTGGTCTTTGATACCCTTAACTATCACTCTATTAGAGTTTTAAATCTTTCCTTAACTTTTGAGAAATCCTCTGACATCTTCCTATTTCCTCCTTTATATTTTCTTTCTCTTCTCTTCTTCTTCTTATTTTTTTTTTCCTTATTGGGACTCCTATTGGTCAGATTTGGAATATTTTGCTTCAATGCCCCTTCCTTGATTTCTTTCATTTTAACCCTACTAAGACCTTATGTTTTATGGCTGTGTCTATTCTTCTCTTCAACCAATCCAATCAGTTTTTAAATTCAACTATTATATTTTTTATACCCAGTAATTCTGATTTTCCTTTAAAAAGTTTGCTCCTACTTTATGATACATTATCTACCCTTTCTCTCTCTCTCTCTGAAGACATTTATTACATTTATTTCAAATTCTTGTTCTATCTGTTTCATTTATTTGACTCTCTTTGGCGTAGGTCATTCCAATTGTTGTTCATGTTACTGATGCTTTTCAGATGTCTTATTTTTCTCTCCTGTGAGTTCACCCTTGTTCTCTTTTGCTAGTCCTGTCAATATGGGAGGAGTGGCAAAAGTCTAGATCCTGGCCTGTGCTCTTCCAGGGAAGAGTTTTTGTTTTTGTTTTATTTTTTGGGGTCTTCCTTTGTTTGTTTGTTTGTTTGTTTTGAGATGGGCATGATGGAGAGCAAGAACTTCTAGAGATGACTTTTCTGGGTTTAACTCATTCCTGTTTCTTTCTTTCCACAAATTTAATCTCACACGTCACATAGTGGAGGAAAGAAGGGAGGGGTGGAAATGCTTCTGGGGTCGGCCAGTGCACCTGTGTTTAAAAGACAGTGGCTTCCCACCCTCCCCTGGCGTTATTTAACCTGACTTAGCTCCAGTGCCCCAAGATGGCTGTAGGCTTCCAGAGCTGGTTTCTGGTCCCTAATAGCCACAGTACAGAAAGGATCCATTTAGGGGGGCAAAAAGGGCACAACTAGAAATCTCTCCCCCATTTAGTCTACCCTCTGGGGTCCAATGCCTTCTCCTGCTCAAGCTACCATTCCCGTCCCCCAACACTAGCCCCTCTGTTAGGATTTCTCACCACTTTTAAGATTCTTGGGTGAATGAGAGGCTGAAGTTCTGACACTCGTCAGCCTCTATATCCTGAGTCATCTATGTTCAGCTCAGGGAATGGAGACAATAGCCCATCATGACCAGGGCTGTGAATAAATAGTCTGTTTCTCACTAATAGGAATTAAGGCCTTCAGCTCTGTCTCCATCAGAGACAAAATTTTGCAGCAAAATGCTTGCAAATGGCCTCAACACATATAGGGTTAATAAATAAAACAAAATATAACTTTAAGATCTTTTATAGAACCTTCAGGATTTTTTTCCCCTAGGTTTCTACTCAATATTAATGTTTACCTCAGGGAGAAAAAGGACCTTATGCAAAAATCTCTTATCCTCCCTTCCCCCATTTATATTAAATAACACAAAATTATTTTAATAATGTGATATGGAATCCAGAGACAAACACTTTGGTCTACAAAAGGGAACCAATTTATTTCATAAATCACATTCTTCTGCTCCTTCCAGCAATTTCCCTTTTCCCTGGGAGGGGGGATGTTATTGTGTTCTTTCTGTGGCTCTTTGTGTAATTTTAATTTATCATTAAGTAACACTTTGCTTTTTAACATAAAGAATTCAGTGTGCTTGATGGAGCAACGCTCCATGGAAAGTTACTTCACAGCAACAACTGTTTGGAGCAGAGGAGTTTATTAATTTATCAGAACCCTTATGTTCAATTTCAGATTTCTCGGCCTAGGAACCCACAATCAGCTGCACCTGTTGCCAATTAAAGTATTAATGGCACATCAATCAAAGAAAAATCACTGCAAATGGAGATTATACAAGCTCTTTACTCATGTCATTTTTTGGAAGTCATCCTTTATCTCAAAAATAAGAGATCTGCAAGCCGTACCTTTCCGTCTGCATCCTCCACTTTTCCTTGTTGATGGTTTTAGTGGCGGAACGTCTTAGACTATGAGGGCAAATGTATTTTCCACCGGAGGAAACCGTTGTCTCGTATTTAAAGAGTAATAATGTTGCTGTACATGTGGAGAGTGGCAGGACCCCGTGAACATTTTTAGGAAGCTTGACGTAAGTTAATTATTTTTTTAAGATTTTATTTATTTATCTGATAGAGAGAGAGAGAGCACAAGCAGGGGGAGAGGCAGAGGGAGAAGGAGACACCCCATTGAGCAAGGAGCCCAATGCAGGACTCGATCCCAGGACCCTGAGATCATGGCCTGAGCAGAAGGCAGACGCTTAACCGACTGAGCCACCCAGGTGTCCCAACATAAGTTAATTATTAGGTTTACAAAATGTGGGTAGTACTAGCACTCTCAAGAGGGATGCAATCTTTGTTGCCCAAAAAGCTTTCTACGTTTACTTAGAAGAAGAAATCCATGGTGGTAGCACAGGCCAGTCCTGTGTTTTTAATGCCTTATATTGAATAGCTCAGCATTTTCTGGGGGATGCAAAGGGATGAGGACGGTGACAGGGGAGGGGGGAGATGAAGTTGAAAGAACGTAGGCTGTGGAAGCACACAAATCAATCTGTGTTCCAATTCCAGTGGCTTCAGTTCTGACTGTAACCTTGCTCTCATTGGTTAGTCATTCTGGATAACAGTTTTCACACCTATAAGGAAGGGATAAGATGATTCCCTCCTGGGGCCTTGGGAGGATTAGATGAGAGTGTGTGGAAGAGTCTAGCACCGTACCTGACACAAGTGGGCTCTTCTCCATTCCTTTCCACTGCCAAGATTGGGGATCACGGTGTGGACGGCATTACCACCTCCCTGGACTACCGCAAGGTATGTAGAAGTCACTTCCCAGTAATTGTCCTGAGCCTGGGGGCAGAGGCCTTTTGATGGCTGAACCCCTTCCCTAAACTCTTTGGCCAGCTCTGCAAAATGGGCATCAACACAGTCTAGTCCACAAGAGTTAGTGTGATGTGGATGCAAACATCTCAGAGTGCCCGAGAACACGTGGCTCTTCGTTGTTGTTATTCATCAGATGGGACCAGAGTGGAGAGATCCACCAGATCCTAGGGTTTCTGGCAGGTGTGATGGGCTCGGCAGGAAACACATCAAGTAAAGGAGAAACAAGTAAAAACAAGGAGAAGATTCTAAAGCAGGGGCTGTTTTCTCTCCGGCCTAATAAATAAAACTCAGGTGACGTTTGCCCTTTGAGGCAGGGACAGAAGATGCTAGGACCAAGGCCACCTGATATCTTTATGGAAACTTTCAGGTGCACCTGCCTTATACCCCCTTATATCCCAATTGGAATATAAGCTCCAAGGCAGGTGCTGTGGTTTCTTCTTTGTTGTGTTCTCCCTTGTGTCCAGCACAAAGCTTTACACATAGTAGGTGTCTAATTACTATGTGTTGATCAATGGAAGGATGTCATTGTTAGTAACCTAGGTGTCTCTAGTTATCTCAGAAGTTTCCATGTAATGCTCAGAGTATACTTTAAAAGAAAAAATCCATCGTACTATAAGAAATATACCAATATCATCTCAAACACTTTTGATGGCAAAAGGTTGGGCAAGAGAGGAGAGTAAATATAAAGGCTCTCAGTGCCGAAATGGTGTGAAATTACTGCTTTAAAGCATTGCTGCAATTGCCGTCCTCTGTAGTGGGGTGCTCAGGTATACATATTGTTTTCCTACCCACATTTTTCCCTTTTCAGAGCTACCTTGTGCCCATTCTTTGTGGTGTGATGAATGAATTGTGAATCATGATACTCCAGGTTCCCTTCCCAAATCTCCACTGCCAAGCCTTAAAGAATGATGTGACCCATCAAAGCACCTCCATCCTCCAGTAACAGAGACCGGTCCATGGCATGGATGGGCACGTGGCCAGAACAAGGCCAACCAAACTGTTTGGGATGCCATGCTTAAAAAGTCATTTTTTCCTCTTGGGTTTCTCAGCCGGGGCATCCAGAGGTTATTCTCCACTAACTGAATACTTTCTGCAGTCCTAGTACACAGAGGCCCCACTGAGCAAAGAGAAGAAGCAAAATGAGAGAAACAAAAGGAGAGTGCAAGGGTCCCGTAAGCAGAGAATCCCTGGTTTCAGCTGCTGGGCTTTTGCTGATGTCCTCCCTTCACTTCTGGAAGCTATGCAGCATCTTTTCCAGCCTTGCAAGTGAATATCAATTTTTTTTTTTTTTTTTTTTTGGTAGCTAATTTGAGTTGGGTGTCTTGTTGCTTGCAACTAAAGGAGGCTGACTCACACATTCAGGTTCTAAAACGTCCACCTCAGAGCCCCTACCATCTCTCACCCCAAAGTCCAGAACAGTTGCATATTTAATTATGGGAATGCTGGTGTTACATAAACACACCCATCTGACATTTCGTTCTGAGCACATTACATGTATACATCAGGATGTCCCAACCTTGGCATTACTGACGTTTTGGATTGAATAACTCTTTGTGCAGCACAAAATATTTAAAATTATCCTTGACTTCTATTTTTTTTTTAACGATTTTATTTTTATTTATTTGAGGGAGAGAGACAGATAGTGACAGAGATAGTGAGAGAGAGCACAAGCAGGGAGGAGAGGGAGAAGCAGGCTCCCGCTGAGCAGGGAGCCCGATGTGGGCCTCAATCCCAAGACTCTGGGATCATGACCTGGGCCGAAGGCAGACACTTAACTGACTGAGCCACCCAGGTGCCCCATCCCTGACTTCTAGTCACCGAGTGCTGGTAGCACCACTCCCTCTGTCATAATAAAGATGTCCAAAATGTCCCCAGACTTTGCCCAGTGTCACCAGGGAGTGGCGGTGGGTGGGCGGGGAGTGCAAAACTTACCCGTTAAGAACCGCTGGTATATACAGAGGGTAAGCTCCATGAGAGCAGGATTTCGTCTTCTTTTCTTTCTTTCAGATATGTCTCCCCTGGATCGAAAACAATGCTTTCCTCATAGTAGGTGCCCAGGATTTATTTATTCAATGAGAAAACAAATGGGCTCTGTGTAAATGGAGGGTGCTGTTGCAGATGCTGCTAGAATAAAAAAAAACAAGGAAAAGAAGACCAAGGGAAGCAAATGTGTCACCGCCTAATTTTATGGCCTACGGTTAAAAACTAAACAAAACAGAACAACAGCATGCATAATTTGACAAACTAAGAATCCTATGTACAGTACAGTTTCTTTCAACAAGGCAAGTAGAGAGTTGGGTCAGGAGGAGGGAAAATCATTTCAGGAATTGTCCTTAAAGCACCGTGGCCTTCTACATTCTCATTTTTGTTGTTGTTGTTTTTGTTTCCTATTTAAACAGAACAACAGTGTTCCCAACAGTGGCGGCTGATCTGGGACCTGGGTAGTTAAAACAGAACCTGGGAAAATGTCTCAGGAGGAAGAGAATGTCTATGGTAATTTTTTGCTTTCATTCACTAAAAAAACGATGCATGCTTTTTGAAGTGTAGTCTGATTTCCACACCTTCACCGGGTACTTTTCCCATCAGGATTGAAATGATGAGCACATAGGAGAGCCCCCCCCCCCCCAATTTTATCTTCTTCCTTTTATTGTAACTCAATATAAAAATATGTGAGTCAGGGAATTTAGTTTTACAATAAGTTTTCCCATCTTGAGGGACACCTGATACATGAAAATATACATGCATCTTCTCGGCAGTAGTAATGTGGCATTCATGAAATGATTGAGACCTATATGATCCCAGCCCATGATATTAGACACAAATCACAGCCTCTCCACCCACACACAGAGGCAATGACCCAGCCTGTAAATTGCCGTGACAACCTCCATTCGCAGAGCTGTTCCCAAACTGCACCGCCTCCTTTCTCCGCGCCCCGTTCCCCTGAGCACCATGAGATTATGGTTGATTGAGGCCTCTATCAATCCTTAAATTCTTAAAAATCATGACTTTCTTTTCAGTTTGATCACCAGTCCCAAGCAATTAGTTTACTTTCCAGCAGCGCTTCCCACAAAGCCGTTTCGTTTATTTGTTCATTGCTGGGAGTGCAGAGCAATAAAGCCTCCGGGAGAGTTGCCCCTGGCTGGTCAGCCCGGCCCTCCACCAGTTAAATGATTCTGTTTCTACCTCCAGCCGCAAGAACAGGCCAGCGAATTTCATGCCTCGGTACGATTTAAAACACTGTGTTGTTGGGAGGCAGGATAATGTGGTCGAAGATACTCACTTTGGAGTTAGACCAGCCTGGGTTTGCAAATTGACTAACTGGGGGCTAGTGACATAACTGCTCTGAGTCTGTTTACATGGTGGTACTCAAAAGGTGTGCCGTGGTGATTAACTTCGTTCAGGGTCACTCACAAATAAGGAAAACCCTGAATGTTTAAGCCATGAATGCAAAGATACATGATGCAGTTTTAAGGTTCAAATGGTGATAATAAAATACAGTTAAGTATCCCAGGTTTCAAATGTTTTGAGGCTTCTGGACAGCTCTGGGGACCAAATCCGCTGATTGGTTGCAGGTTGGAGTAAACTCCTAGGTTTCCTGGTTCAAATCTTGCCTCTGAGGTGGCTACACTCAGAATTCAAATCTCCAAAGAAGCCATGAGGTGGTTCTGGAGTATCTTCCACTTGGACATGATTCTATCCAGACTAGCCTAGAACCTAGCTGTCTGTTCTTTCCTACTTTGCCTTTGGGGATAATAAAACCACTCCATCGAAATGAAGTCAACTAGTATCCTATTGGAAGCTGTAAAGCTGTGGCCAGTAAATCACCAATTAATTAATAATTACCCAATGACCAATTAATTAGCAATCAATTAATATCAAATAGTTAATAATCAATTAATGTCTAAACTACATAAGCATAATTTATTTTGCTAATAATATATGTGCCAAATCAATAGGCAAGCCATTGAAAGTTCTGAAATCAAGAAACCATCCTTCCTAGGATGATCCAAAGTGTTAACTTCTTTTGGAAAATTGAGGTTAAAGTCCTATTTTAAAAAGAAATACATCTTGGACAGACAATACCACAGTCATTTATCTTAAGAGTATTTGAACTACCTTTCCAAGGTACTAGAAAGCTCTAATTATGACCAATCTGCTTATGATACTACACTGAGTGTTGAACAAACTGAAATAAGCTTGCCCCGATATACAGCGCTGATGCAGATAAAGATCATATTACACTATGGGAAAACATTAATAGAAAGAGCAACATGGAGGCTTCCAATTGTTTGTGATTTTCAGTTTCAGGTGGCTAAATTTGAATAAATAACTGTAACCTGGGTAGGTGAGCAAACTTCGTGGAACAATGAAGAAGGATTAAGTGTGCTAATTTTCAAGTATTTCTCAAATTCATCTACTTCTCTCTAACTCTACTCCTACACACTCTAGGCCACCATCATGTCTTGCCTGAGTTACTATAACATCCTTCTCACTGGTCCTCAGTCTTGCCCCTTGTGGCAGATCATTTTCTCAAGTGGAATCAGGCAATTTTCAAGAGTGGGCACTGACTGGTTCATTTCCCTGCTTAACACCCTTCAGTGGCTCCCCAGTGCTCTTGGATCAAAGTCAAACACTTTGGGCTTCCAAGGTGCCCAGTGTGATTTAGCTTTTGCCTACCTTTCTAGCCATTTCAGCCCTTACAAAAGACGGCACAGCTTCTAACACAGCTGGTTAATGCCTCCTTGTCCCCAGGTCTCCGCTCTGGCATTGCTGCCTTCTGGTCTGTGAGGTCAGGTTAGCTGATCTTTTTATATGCTACCATAGTTCTAGATAGTCACCCTCTTATGACACCTTCTTATAATAATACAATCATTTACCTTTTTGAATCTCCACTGGTTTTTAAGTTTCATGTGGGCAGGGCCATCCATTTCCTGTTTACCATCATAGCCTTAACATTTGGTAAAAAAGTAAATACATAGGAAGCATTTTATTGAGTTAGGGGATTCTGGTTTTCAGTGGTTTAGTTGCTCGTTGCACTGGTGTCTACACCAGCGGCTCCCAGTTCAGCTCTGATAGGACTTGCCATGATGATGGGAAGAGTCTGTGCCTGTGCTTGGCTGATACAGTAGCCCTTGGCCACGTGTGGTCATTGAACACTGGAAGTGTGGTTGGTGTCATTATAGGAACTAAACCTTTACTTATTTCTAATTGTAATTAATTTAAATTTAAATAGCTCATGCGGATAGACCTATTGGACGACACGGTTCCGGAAGAACTTTATTAGATTCGGATGCAGTCTAGGTTTTTCAGGAAATGGGTCAAGAGCTGTCTTTTCCAGCAGTAGCCACTAGCCACATGGGGCTGTTGAAATTTTAATTAATTAAAATGAAATAAAAGTTAAATATTAGGTTCTTCAATCATGCTAGCCACATTTCAAATGCTCAAAAGCCAGATGCAGCCGGTGGGTACCACACTGGGCATCACAGAAGATTCTAATGGATGGCACAAGTTTGGAGAATGGCTCACCTGAGAGAAACGAAGATGCACATTCTCCACACCCATGGGGTGGCTTGTTAACCACCACCTTCCTGTGTGGTCCCGACTGTTAGGAAGACTCAGCTAGAGAATTGGGGTCATAGTACCACTAGATATCTGGTAAGACCCGACTCTTGCTCACCTTATGTGAATCCGATACCGACCTCTAGATCCCAGGGTAACCATAAATTAGAAACACTGATGAGAACAAAGCAGCTGACACCCACCAGGGAAGACCAAGTTGACTCAGGCAAGCATTCTCTTGTGAGAGAGTGTCAGGGCCAATTTCAATGCTCCCAACTCAGACTTCTTTTTATTTCCAGACATGTCAGCTGGCAAGGTGGGAGTGACCTCTCGGCCCTAGCTGCTACCTGTTTCCCAGAAGGGAACCTCTTCCCAGAGCATGTCTCTTTTCTTTTTATTTGCATAGCTCTGAGATTGGCCACCTCTCCTCCCCCCTGATGCACTTATTGGCAGCTACTCCAGTCTTTGTTGCCTCCAGAATGGATAACCACAAAGTATCCCTGGAAGGCCACCCAGAAGCTTCAGCTGGCTCAGTGTGGCGCTATCCATCTGCCTGAAGGCACTGGGCATCCCGCGCCAGGAACACCTGCGCTCCACAGTTTGCCCTGGCTACCTCGTCACTTTGCAGTGACATTCAAGGTACAGTCCTGAATGCCCACGCTTGAAATGGCTACGTTGGAGCATGCCCCTCAGCCCCATCACAGCAGGGGGATGCTGATCAGCTGAGAATGGTCCAGAGCTGGGGGTGAGAGTCGGAGCATTTCCTGAGGAATTTACTTCCTCTCCTGGTTTGACAAAGCCGACTTTTCTGCATTCAGGGACACAGTGGAAAAGCCATCTGTTTAGTTCCGATTCTGCCATGAAGGGTGGTCTTGGGGAATAGATATTTAAGAGTGTTTTTCTGCTCTCTTCATATACATTTAGAATTTTAAAAGCACACTAAAAAAAAAAACCCAAGTGATTAACTACAAGCCTTCCGTTTTTACTCGGACGCCTTTAATTTTTTTTTTTTTTTAAGTTGATTTTCTCCTCAACTTCGTGACTCTTTCCCCAGAATAGTCAATGGTTCCTTCACTCAGCACGTCTCCGCTTCCTAAGCCTAATTTCTCCATCTTCGGCCACAAGAAGGACTTGGCTTTGGTCGCCGTTTTCCTTCTCCAGTTTACTTCCTCTCGTGCCCACGCCACCCCAGCTCTTTGAAAGCACAGCCGTTAAAAAGTTCTTTTAAAAAACACTTCAATATTATCCCCTCCCTAAAAATGTCAGATTTCTTCCTCTTGTTTGCTTCAGAAAGTGGCGCTTTGATTGTCCATTAGAGAGTTGTTTACATTTCTCCAAAAGCCCCATTTAGTTTCCTTGACAAGGTGGAATAAGTGACTGGCTGTGATGGATAGAGGCACCTGTCCTAATGGCTGCTCACACTGTGCCCACCAGTGCAGGTTACATTGATAAATTGACAACAGTTGGGACATGCTCTGCTAGCAGCAAGAATGAGGCTACGAGGACAAACACAGGCGGTGAGACAGTCTGCTTTCAGAAGCCTGGGAAAGGTGTGCAGCCTCCTCATCTGACCCCCCAACAGCTGCGGGGAGGGATTAGCGCCCGGGCAGAATTTCTTTGTTACCTTGACGCCACCTCTGCTAGTGAGTCTAGAATTCTCTTTAATGTCGTCGAAGCCTCCGGCTTGCAGTTTACACGCCTGCCATCCGCGAGTTGGGTGCTCTGATGAAAACTGCCGCGGAAGATTGAAATGGTATGCGCTCACGTATTTATTTGGGTTGTTGCGTCCCTTCAGTGGAGACTTCTCTTTTCCCTCTGATGAGAAAGACGACGTGAAGGACAACAAAATGCTGCCTATTAGCTAGGGGTTGATTACCAAGCAAATGTGGGAAGTAGCCTTATCAAGGCTAAGGTGTTAATTATCTGGAATAAGGAGCTCAGGAGGTTCCAAATCTGAGTAATGAAGAGGTGACTGTCTATCACTACACCCGCTCAGCCGGGGGTCTTAGAAGGTGTTCAGTTCCCTTTCGAGCCTACCCTTTCATTTTCTTTTTTCCTCTCCGATGGTTTCCTGTTACCTTTAATAAGCCAGGAACAGCAGCGAGGCCCAGCAGTGGCCCGTCCTCTGTTGACAGAGGCCGACGCAGGCGCCCGGCGGCGGGGGCAGCTCCCCGATCCCGCAGATCCCGCAGGCTCCCTGCCCCGGCAGATAAGTTGGGAGCCCGGCAAAGTGGTGGGTGGGTCCGCTGACACCAGAGGGCCCTGAGCGGGAGCCCAGGCAGCGATCTCGCTTCATCCATTACATGCTTATCTTAACTGAAGACTAATCTAAAGGAACAAATGACCACTGAGAAAATGTTCCAACTTAATACAGAGTCATAAAAAAAAAAAAAAAAGGGTGGGGGAGAGAGAGAGAGAGAATGCAGGAGCAAAAGAAGCATGGACTTAATAATGCTTTCCTGAGCTTCGCTTTTAAATGGCCTAGTTACTGATTTTATGATAAGACACAGTTTGCCTTTATGATTTGCATGGGTAATGAAGCAATTAGCAGCCATCATATATAAAACATGCTAGTTCTTCATTAGATACCAAACAAAATGGCATCACACAAGATGCATAGTGTGGTGAGGCTCAAGTGACTCACTCGTTCTATTTACTTTGTATGGACTTTTGTTGGAAGCCGGCTGGCTGCACGCATCACATTAGAAGGCTAGACTGTGGTTAGTTTGATGTGAAATTCTGACTGGCTGGCAGTCGCCTCCACTCCCCACCCCCTAACTGCTACTAAATTTCATTTCAAGTTATAATTATTGACATTGGAAACAGCTACTCGGATCACAACAACAAAGCAACAATTATACAGGATCTGGTGTTTCTCATGCAAATTACAGCAATAAAATACAGGAAAATCCGGCCCACTTACAGACCAGTCTTTGTCTTTGGAGAACACAGTCTGAACTATTTGGTTAACTAAATTAAAATGTAAATCTTGGCTGGCTTTTCTTCTTAGATAGCGATATGAAACAGTTTCTAAAAGACAGAAAAAGCTTAAGGGACCACATTTCAAACAACTTGTCATGAATATACTTTTTTAATGAATTAGGGCTGAAAAGCTTAACTGTCTGTAACAATCAAGGATTCTAAAATGCTCTTCAAAGAGGAAAAGCATAAGGGGAGAGAGAGTCCTGTGTATTTACCCCTTCTCTGTTTGTTTATAAAGGAACTGGGGAGCTTTGGAAAGATGCACGGTGAAGAGGGTCCCTTGCGTTTTCACCAGTAAAGCCGTATATCTCTCTTATTCCCGGTTGGCATAATGTGTATAATGAAACGTATAACCCAGAGAAGGAGATTAGTGAGCATTAAAACTGAGTTCTTGTACTTTATTAGAGTTGCTTTCCTTCCTGGCTTTGTCTCTTCTTCCACACAAAACCCAAGCCTGAGAAAGTGTCACAGTCAGGGAGGGCGAAATTAAAAAGTCAACCACAGTCCCATTAGCATTAAGGAGCTGTGAATGCAGCCCCTGCAGCCACATGGAGTTCTGCAGAGAACCGGAAACAATGATTTCACTCTATAGGGAAATGCTATGGCTTCCGAGATCCATTATCATTACTGCTTAAAAAAAAAAAACTAAACTAAACTAAACTAAACTAAACAAAGCACCCCTCCACCAGCATGGAAAAGGGTTGGATCCCAGCATGAAAAAGGGTTGGATCCACAAGGTGACAATCAGAACTACAGAAGACGACATCAAAGAAAAGGAGAAGAAAAGCGAGTGCCCGTGCCCCTGGCCAGGATTCATCTAACTCCAGGTCTGCTTTGAAAGCCATACCTCTGAGTTTGACCACAAGTAAAGTGACCCATGTGAAGCCACGACAGTGGAGGATACTGACATTTAATTTATGTATTTAATTTTTTTTTATACAGGGAAAAGAAATTGTGTGATCACATCTCATTTATAAG
Source organism: Phoca vitulina (assembly GCF_004348235.1). Lineage (NCBI taxonomy): Eukaryota > Metazoa > Chordata > Mammalia > Carnivora > Phocidae > Phoca > Phoca vitulina. The sequence goes on along the minus strand of NW_022589705.1, from coordinate 29,224,911 downwards.
AAATCTGATCTTTAAAAGGCAATAATTTCACAAATGCACTTTTGCATTAAGAATACTGTTATCATAAGCATGGAGCAAACGCCGTGTGGGCAGTCACTCTGACTTATAGCAGCTCGGTACAGCCGCTGCAAGATAACCAAGAGTAATGGTTTTTGATAATCAGGCCACACTATTAATATAACATGAACCACAAGTGCTTTTGTACTGCAGCCCTGGTTAAACTAGCAAATCTCATTGGAATATAAAGAAGGGGTGGGGAGTCAGGTTCTGTTTTCTGCTGCTTCTGCACTGAAAAATATGCCTTGTGGTGCTGTCTTAGGTGTTTCATGTCTTAGGGAACACACGGCAGCGTTTGAAGAATGTTTCCCTTTAGAACCTCTGGTCCTTTCTGCTCACTTCGAGCTCAGCAACTACCTGCTAGGTCAGAATTAAGTCCATGAATTGTAACAGATGGATTTCGAATGGCAGTTCTGTTGGCTGGGGTAAAGCTGGTGAAGCATGCCGACGTCCATAGCAAGCTGGGTTTGCGCTGGTCTCACTGGTCTGTGACTGTTGAAATATTGCTGGGTGTAAAGGGGCTCATTTTGGCCAATGTGAGCAATGGGGAATGCTGGCCCTTCATTGTAAATGTTAATGTGAAGGAAAATATGAGGGAAGCACTTCTGGTGGTAAGAGTCAGGCAACATAATCATAACAAGTAAAACCAGGCGTAAGCATGTCACTCCGGTGTTTATTCGTATAGTGACATTTATTGTAATTTTCCTCTAAAAGGCAATGGTTTCCTCAGATTTTAAAGACCCAGAAACCATTATGAAGTTATCTTTGGACACATGATGTGTATGTATCTCTGTCACAGACCTCTCCATTTCCTAGGCTGTGTGTGCTGGGGTGAATTCTGTCTTCAAAATCAATGCTTGGACTATTTCGGTAAATTTGAGGAGGCACATATTCAGTAAAGAGATGCACAGTTCCTGAATTTCACGACGGAGAGAGAGGGTTGGAAAAGCCTGGTTAGAGAAGCTGAGGCTCAGTGAGACTGAGTGCCATGTTCAATCACTTAAGAACCTCCTCTGGTGCCACGTTTTTCCTAAAACTTTCCCTAATAATGCAAATCAGGAGTAGATCTCCCTGGACCTCTCCAGCTTTCATAGCAGAGATGAAGGTGAATGTCTATAGTATTTTGATTGTGATGCTCTTGGTGGCGATGGCCGTATACTGCCCTTATACTGTTAGTCACTCATTCATCAGATATTTATTGAGCACTTACTATGTGTCAGCTAACAGACCAGGCATGGAGAAGGAGGATGAAATAAATCTGCTCCAAGGAGATCAGAATCTGGTAAGAATGAATAGACATGTACATAATTGATTATAATACGTGGTAAAATGTGATAAGGAGAAGTCCATTTAAGCTGCAGTGGGCAAGATTACATTGAACAAGAAAGAATTAATGAAGATTTTGATGCATTTAAGCTGAGTCTTGAAAAACGTGTAAGCTTTGCATAGATGTTTTATCTTCTCTGCTATGTTGTAAATTAGTTGAGATTAGTCACTATGTCTAATTTATATCTTTACATATTATTACGTTGAACAGAATGTTTGGTCTCTAGATGCATTATATTAATTGCTACCATCTATAGAGAACTTACTACGTTTTAGGCATTGTTAGAAGCATATGTTATCAGATTTAATCCTTGTAGCGCCTCCTGAAGTAGGATCCAAATTATCCCCATTTTACAGAGGAAACTGAGGCACAGAGAGGTCAACTAGGTTGCCCAAGGTCACAGCTATTAAGTGGAAAAGGTGGACTGGAGCCAGGGCAGTCTGGTCTGATTGCAGAGACTACATTCCTCACCATGCACTCTGCCTGTGGCCAATAAACATTGTTTGAATGTTAAATAAGCTAGCAGGAGTTTCTCAACAGTTACAATGTGATTTCATTTACCACTGCAGAATTTCTTAAGAACACTTAGCTCAGGAAACAAAACAAAAAAATCATCAGGGCGCATAAAAATCAGTTTATGATTAAATTATTAATCTCTGCAAGAGAGTCAAGCGCTTGCCCACAATATATTTGTTCTTTAAAAAGCCTTCAGGTTGCAGATTATCTAAAGGGTCTTGACTTATGCTGATACTTTTTGAAAATAGTTTATACTGTTGGATGAATACACATCATTGCTCTTGGCACCAAGTCCATTCTCACTGCACAGTGTAATGAGACACATGCATACAGTAAACTTGGGTTCTACGTTCCTGAGTCTCCAGCACCCTTGGTGTTCTGCAGGAAGTGCAGAACAATCCTTCCTTGTCAGAGGGGGATCATGGACATCTAGATCCAAAGATGATCAATAGCTTGATCTTGTCTGCAAAAATAGGACCTCTTAGTGGCATAGATTGTAGGGAGTTGGTAGACCAACTGGGTAGAGAATAAGCAATGGTACCATCCATGCAAGCAGATAGCCGTTCAGTTGGAAAAGTGAGGAAACCGAATGTGTCCCAGGTGGGGAATATACCTGCATTTCACTGCGTTCAGTCTCTGCTTCAATCCTTTCTCCACAATACAGCTAAACTTGTTTCAAAAAAAAAAAAGTTGTGAAAAAAGTGCGTATGAAACTAACAGATAGCCTTATTCTCCTAAAAATTGGCAAAGAACAAAGAAAGCTGTAATATCCAGTTTGTTGAGGTTGCTGACAAATGGCTATTCTTATACATCACTGCATGAAGTACAAAAAAATTTGCCTTCATGGTAATTTGGAAACTTCTTCTAGAGCTATAAATGTTATGCCAAAGGTACACCTAATTTCATGGTTAGTAATTCATCATACGAAAATAATTAGCTATGAACATAAAGGTTTGTGGACACTGATGCACATCTAAAATTATTTAAAATATTAAAAGGTAGAAATAGCCTAAATGTTCATCAATAGGCAAGTGAATAAATACATCTTAGCACATGTATAAAATAAAATCCAAAAAAAAGACCAGAGTAAAAAACTGTACATACAATGTTGTCTTGATTTAGGGTAAAGAAAATGCACCACAGAGTAAACAGATATTAACCTGCATGGTAAAATACTGATACTTTTTGTTGTTCTCTTTTACACATTTTATCTATTTTTCCAAATTTTATACCATGAACATGTATTGTTTTTATATTGTGAGTAAAAAGGAAACAAAGTCCTATTTATTTATTTATTTATTTATTTATTTATTTTTAAGTAGGCTCCATGCTAGGCAACGTGGGGCTTGAACTCACGACCCTGAGATGAAGACCTGAGCTAAGATCAAGACCTGAGCTGGGAAAAAAAAAAAAAAGACCTGAGCTGAGATCAAGAGTCAACGCTTAACCAAATGAGCCACCCAAGTGCCTCTATAAAGTCCTATTTAGAAGACTGTGGACATGTTGAAGATCCATCCAGAAAGACCTTGGACTCTCTCTGTGAGGATAAGGCTTGTCCCTTCTGTTCCCAGTGTCCACTCTCAATTGCTAAAATCAGTGATGCCTTTTTCCTCACTCTTCCACAGTAAACTGTAGGAAAGGTGGAACTTTCTGATAGGGTATGAGAGAACAACCATTAGAAGAACTTGGAAAAGGAATGGGTATTTGGAATATATCTCCAAGGGAAAAATATAAGCAAGTTGATACGGAGAACTTGTTAGAAAACAGAAAATGTTCTTCCTGACTGAGTGATTTCTAACTGCTGTATGGGTAAATTAGTTTCCGGGCTACGGACATAGGCATACAGTACAGATTGCTCTTTGCTTTGTAAGTGATAATGCCTAACTTTAACAAGTCAAACATTACGAACAGATTTTAGCATGAAGTTTTTAAGAGAAGAGGAGATAGAAGGAAGCAGTATTGAAAGCAGATGTGAAAATTTCTTGCTTTGGACTTCCCTAGGTAAGTGTTAATTTCTACATGGCTACCATGGACTAATGCTGGCAAATACTAATTACTATACCATTGACTTGTGACGGCAACAATGCTGGCACATTCCATAAATGCTTCTTTTTAGTTTAAACCTATGAATCAAATAAGTTTGATTTTCCCAGGTATTGCCAAGATGCAATGTCATTCATTCTCAATTATATTCCTGTTCATATGATTCTGTAAAATTTAATTCCCTTGTTTTCACACTTGACATTCATTCATTTATTGAATATTTACTGACTTCCTATTATGTAACAAGAAACAAGACCTTTAATTTGCTCTTTAAATTTTATTTCCAACCTCTTAGGGATCTTCTGAACCTAATACTAATTATTTTTCTCTTATTCCTCCATCCGGTACCCAAAATGGCATGTGGCATGTTTATTTTTTAAATTAAAGTGAATTAAAATAAATTTTTAAAAATTTCATTATATCCCTTGAGATAATTGGAAACATAAAATAACATACCATAGAAGAAAACTTGCCTTTATATCTGTGTGTGTGTGAATATGTGTTTAGTATTGGAAAGAAGTCTCACAGCTAATCAGTTAGATAATACATGATCAGGAAAGCAACAAAAATTTTTAATAGTCCTTAAAAAAAGTTAACTGTAACTGACAATTAATTTTCATATAATAACTTGGAGAAAATGGAAATATTTTAGTTTGTTCAACTTTTAGATTTGAATAGCAATAACAAAAAATTCTTGTTAACTGTAGTTGTGGCTCTAATTGCATTAAAATAATTTAATAAAATTAAAGCTATTATTTAATTTAATATACTAAAATTTATAATTTAATTAAATAAAAATAAATAATTTAAAATAATAAGGGACACTATGATCTAATGGCACAGTCTATTAATGTAGCCCCAGCAAAGAAAAATGTCTTAGTATCACAAAAAACTAAAATTGGAGTCAACTTTCTATAATTCCAACCACTCATTTTAAGAATAAGGAAATATAGTTGTAGACAAGTTGAGAAACTTGTCCAATATTCTCTAGTCAGCCAGTGGTGAGCCCAACATGAAATTCAGGTTTTCAGACTTCCTTCTTGGTCTTGTTGCCTCAGCCTGCATAAGGCAAATTGCTCTGCTAAAACTCTGATCTGTTTTGTAAATGGTTTCTTTGCTAGCGACCAGCCTACCTTTAAGAAACCTCAGTGTCAAAAAAAAAAAAAGAGAGAAAGAAGAAAGAAAGAAAAAAGAAAAAGAAAAGAAAGGAAGAAATCATCGGCCAGTGTAGGTTAATGAAAATTAATATTTACTATAAAAAATAGGAACACAAATGTCTTGTGTAGTATAAAATATATGGAGAATTAAAATGCATAGAAAATAATATAAGTGATAGAAAGGACAAAGGAAGTAAAAATGTAATATCAGCATTATCTGAGAAAGGGTAAAAACATGGACTGTAATAAAACAAGGATGCATACTTTAATCTCTAGAGTAATCATTAAAAATAATGATAAAATACTAATGAACTAATAGAAAATGGGATGATAAAAAATAATTTAAAAGAAGGAAAAAAGGGAGAGAAGACCACATATAAAGCAGAAGGAACAAATAGAAAACAAGTAGTAAGATTATAGCTATAAAACTATAGACATCAGTAATTACATTTAATGTAAATGGTCCAAAACTCCCATTCAAAGAAAGAGGTGGTCAGATTGGATGAAAAACAAAAGCCAACTATATGTTGCTTATAGGAGACACATCTTAGATATAAATATACAGATAATTTGAAAGTAATAGGATGGACAAAGGAATAATGCAAATCCTAACCAAAAAAAAAAAGAAAGTTGCCGTATTTATAATAATATTAAAAAAAGAAGTATTTTTAGAGAGAAACAGTGACATTTCAAAACGATAAAAGGATCAAACTGTCAGGTATATATAATAATTGTAAGCTCCTAATAACATAGTTCCAAAATAACAAGTCAAAAACTAACAGAAACAAAAATATGCATAGATGTATCTGTAACTGTGGTAAGACAGTATAACACATCCTATTAATTGATAAAACAGACAAAATTCAATGAAGACATAAAATACCTGAATCTAACAATACATATTATATTCATGTGCATGTGGAATATTTACCAAAGTTGACCATATCCTGACTTGTCAAACAAGTTTCAAATTTTGGAAGACTGAGATCAGAGTGTGTTCTCTGACTTGAGCAGAATTAAGCTAGAAATTAATAAAAATATTTTTTAAAATCCCAATTTTTGTAGATCAAGGAACTTATTTAAAAATCATCTATCTAGGGATGCCTGGGTGGCACAGTTAGTTAAGCATCTGACTCAGTTTCAGCTCCTGGTTCATGGCTGTGATCTCTGGGTCATGAGATGGAGCCCTGCATTGACTCAGAATTCAGCACAGGGTCTGCTTATGTTTCTTTCTCCCTCTGCCTCTGCCCCTCCCCCCCACGTTTGCTCACTCTCTCTCTGTCTCTCTCAGATAAATAGATAAATTTTAAAAATCCCCTCATAAAAATAAGAAATTACTAGGGAAATTAGAAAATATTTTGAGCTAAATGATAATGAAAATATAACATCAAAACTTTTAGAAATTTGTGAAGGCTGTGATCAGAGGGAAATTGATAGCCTGAAATGGATACACAGGAAAGAAAGGCTGAAAATCAATAATGTGAGAATTGACCTAAAGAAATGTAAGGTAAGAAACCAAAAAAAAAGGAAAGCAAAAAAAAAAAAAAAAAAAAGAAAGAAAGAAAGGAACTACTAAGGACAAAAACAGAAGATAAGGAAACAGACAAAATTTACAAGGAGAATAAATCAACAAAGTCAGAAGTTTATTCTTTGAAAAGACACTTAAATTGATAGGCTGATCAAAAAGAGGAAGAAGATACAAATTATCAGTCTTAGAACTGAAAAATGGGATATCACTACAATTCTAGAGATATTGAAAGGATACTGAGAGCATAATATGGAGAACTTTATGCCCATAAACTTGAAAATTTAGATGAAATAAATAAATTTCTAGAAAAATACAAGTTTTCAAAACTAATGCAATATTAAATAGAAAATTCATATAGTTCTTATATCCATTAAATAAACTGAATCCTTAATGAAAACCTTCCCACAAAAAAAAAATCTTTAAATCCAGATGGCTTCAGCAGTGAATTCTTCCAAACATTTAAGGAAAACTACACCAATCTTTTATACAAATTCTCCCAGAGAATTGAACTGAAAACACTTTCCCACTCATTTAAAAAGGCTAAGATAACCCTGATACTAAAACCTGTAAAGGACTTTAAAAGAAAAGATAAATATAAGCCAATTTCTCATGTAAATATTGCTGGAAGGAGTGCCTGGCTGGCTCATTCAGTTAAGTGTCCCACTCTTGGTTTCAGCTCAGTCATGATCTCATGGGTGGTGGGATGGAGCCCCAAGTCAGACTCTGCGCTCAGCTGTTGGGGGAGGAAGGGGGTGAGTCTGCTTGAAGATGCTCTCCCTCTACCCCTCCCCTCACTCACATACATGCTCTCTCTCTGTCGCTCTAAAATAAATAGATAAATCTTTAAAAATATATATTGCTGCAAAAATCCTAAGTGATATATTAAAAAACAGAATCTAGTGATATATTAAAATAATAAATACATCATAATCAAGTCAAGCTTATCCCAAAAATTCATTGTTAGTTTAATATTCAAAAATTAATCAGTGAATCGCCCATATTAATAGAATAAAGAAAAAAATATGATCACCTCAAGGATATAAAAAAATGGATAAAATTTAATATCCATTCATGACTATGAAAAGTTTTGGGAAATTAAGAATAGAAGAGAATTTACTTAATCTGATACAGATTATTTTTACAAAATCATTGACCATATGACTTTAAGCACTGCCAAGATATTTGGCTTCCTTTAACATGCTGATCACCCAGAACAGCCTCTGGGAAATTATGGATCATCAGGGATTAAAGCTAAGAGTTTTTAAACAGGTTAACTAGTATCCAAATCAGTTATTAATTCCCCAGAATTAGCTTGTTCTGTCATCCTTCCTAGATTAGAGTTGGTGACTCCCTACATTATACTAGGAAACTTCTTGAGTTCCTTTAAAGAACTTGCCTCTCTTCGTTCTCATTCTGTAAACATATCTGATAGGACATATTGCATTTACTCTGAACATTTATGTATTTTTCTAAGTATACTTAATGAATTATTATGACATAAAGACAAACTTTTTCATCACTGATTAAAAATTTTTAAAAATCATGGGCCCTCAAGTAGAAAGTATAACTCAAAGTATAGGGGAAAGAAAAGGCATATGATGGCCTCATGAGGGGATGAGTTCAGAATAGATAAATCATTTAAAGGTTTAGAGTTTCTGTTTTGAGAGACAGACAATTCGCCTGAAGAAATTTATTGCTTAAAGAAATAGTAAGAATGGGGAAGGAGCTAGACCAACAGAACTATTCTTCCAAACCTGAAAGCAAAATTCTACTAGCATTCCTTTAGTTATAATTAGATGATGAAGGTTTATAATAAAGAAAACAACGCCACAATACCCACTTAGGCTGATCTTTTTCTTTAACTTCACTGCAGGATATAGGACTTTAACTTCCTTGTAACCAAACCCTGAGTTAGTTACACTTCAGCTGATGTGCACCTAAGTGTAAAGTGGGCCACTCTCTGGTAGGATGGTCATATTTTTCCATGCAGTAAGTTACCAAACTTGACATGCCATGAGGAAGAACCTTTGTAAATGCAGGAGGACTCAGGAAAAAGTCTACAATCTGGAGTGGGTTGAAAGATACGGTCCAATGTGGGAGTCAGATTAGTGAAAACCAGATGTTAGTTTCTTTACTGCACGCAGGTGGGATGGAGACATCTAGAGATGGTCATAGGAAGAGAAAGGGGACACATAAGGAAATTTAACATGGAACGGTTTAGAAAAAACTGTCAAACCTGGTTGAATATTTGCATATATGTAGAGATTTCTTTTGGTATTTACCCTGTCTGAGTGAGTTAATACCAGTAGAAAGGATTGAACAAAATGGATTTAGGAGAATAATTGTTTTAGCTGTTCGTGTCTGCTTAAGACAAAGGTAATGACAGGAATCATCAGTAATTGGCCTCCCACAAGAGGTATGCTTGCCATGTATGTGACCTTCTCAGAGATTTACCTTCAGGCTATTTACACTACAGTATGGCCTGACTCTCTAGGGGTAGGTGTGTCTGGCTGATGCACTGCTATACGCCCATAGTCTCATACAGTGCCTGGCACATTGTAGGTGCTCAGTAACTATATTTGGAATAAATGACACCTGAGATCAACTACTAGTGATAGTAGTTGGGTCTGTTTTTCTCTTGACACCTGTATCAATCAAAAATAAAACTTCTGACAAAAGTGTCTTTTTTCCCTGTTTTTTATCTTTTCTTCATAGTTAATAAACCCTTGATAGTCTGATGTTAATTTATGGATCTTTGTATCTATATATTTACATCTATCATCTATCTTTCTGTCTATTGAGAGAATACATATATGTATTCACAGATACATATAATTTGTGAATACTTTTTACAGTAGTTTCTAAAAGCCAACTCTGTGTTATGCATTTTCCATGTTTGGAAAATTAGGACACATTGCCTACTATGTCCCCATTATATTAAAGAAAATTAAGAGACTGCTCCCATCTTTGTACATATGTGACATGGCCAATGACCTTGTGGTCCCAAAAGCACCCAATATATCTGCAGGAAACTGCATCTTCTTTAGACTGCAGACTAAAATATGTACATTGTCTTAACAAGGGTCAAAAATACTGATTTTCCTAATTGCTTACAATTTGTCTGAAAGAACAAGGAAAATAATGTGCTGTAAAAATATATTGCCCATTCATTCATATAGCAGTGCACAAATATAGAAAAACATGTCAATTTATATTCATATGGAAATCCGTATTTACTCACACCATTAGGAACAGAAAGGAGCCATTCTATTATGAGGGATAAAATTCACTCACATTTCAAATTCACTGTAAATTGTTTGAAATAAGAAGAATACACTAACTTTGTGCCTTTCTTGAAAGTTTTATTATTTTCTTACTTAGAGGTCAAAAGCGCTAAGGTCTTAAAACGTGTTAAGAAACAAAGCATATGAGATGTAAATAATCATGGTAGAGATGTACTGTTTACCAGGGAAAAGTACTGTTAACATATCTATGATGTCTTCTCTGGGCTATATTTTTAAAGGAAATTTAGACATAATTTAGGCATGATTCTGTACTCAAGAAACTTAGAGTCTGGTAGAGAGAGCATGAAGGAGAAATACATGAAAAATTATTGAACAGTATAATTGATCTGCCTGACATGTTGCAATCTGTCAACTTGTCAGAAGTCAAGAAAGCTCTTTCTATCACTGTCTTTTGCATGCTATGTTTTCTTCAATGCAAGGCATTGAGGCCACTACGAAGATGACTTCACTTGAGTTTTATGAACTTTTAGTTTGTCTGTTTTGTTCCTTTGCATAGCTAGTTCTAGTCTAGCTGGGTCCAACAATGGTATGACCTCTTGAGTAGGGTTATGCCGGCATTTGCTATCATGCCTTTTCTCATTGCTTTTCCAGAATGTTCTGCAATGAAACTTTTGAACACATTTGTTTCCTGTTTGGGGGCCTTTTCATAGTCTTCTTCCTCTGCCTGGAACTCTCTCCTCTCAATGTCTTTGCTTGAATAATAACTATTCATTTTTAGGTCTCAGCTTAAATATACTTTCCGCCATTTGGCATGAATCTCTAAAAATCATTGGGTTCCCCTCTTAGGTTCCTTGATAATAGCTTCTTGTTCTTAGGTATATTACACTTCAATGCTGTATTTCACTTGGCTATTTTTACTTAGCATCACTCTCACTAGACTGTAAGCTCATTAGGGTAGAGAGTGGGGTTGATGTCTTGTTCAAGATTATATGCCATTTTTGTATTGATGTATTCTGTATTCTTTATGTATATGTGTTCTAATATATCTATGTGTAATAATATATTAAGACCATATAACAGAGTGGTTAGGTTGAGCCTGGACTCTGTAACTAGTCTGCCTGGGTTAGAATCTCAGTTCTGCCACCTGCTAGTAATGCGATCATTATTTCTTCCATGCCTCAGTTGCATCATGTATGAATCAGAGATGACAATAACATCAGAGAGTTGTTGTAAATGTTAAGTAATTTAATAAATGTAAAGGTCTTAGTACCTTGTAGATGCTATGTAAATACTTGCTATTATTATCATAAATATTCAATAAATAAATGAATTAATCAGTATTGATTAATCAGTTAATTCAGTAAATAAATGAATTAGCCAATCTCAATATTACATTCACCTAAGTGCTACACATCCCCTTCCCTCTAGTGATACCATCCATCTTTTCCTTCCCAACCTCATATTGTCCCCTTTTTAATTGCTTTATTGAATCCTAGACACCCGAGTTCCACTTGATATCGTCACTTCTCCACTTCAATTCTGAATTGATCACAAGGCCAAGGGCAGAACATTTGGTCATTGGAGGATTACTATCTCTCAGTGCTGGTTCATCCCTCTTTGGATGTCGTAAGTGCCCTTGCCCATGGTCACCAGTCTGCAAATAATATTGTTGAAACAATGTAATTATTGGGAGCTGAGATGTGGAGCTCTTGCCCCATCACTCCTCAAGGAAAAGGAGCTTTGAAGTGTGCCACAGACAAAAACAAAGTCCTTATCCACAGAAAGTGTCCCTACTTTACTGGAGTGTGGTGCTCTTATTGGAAGGAATGAATAGCTTATAAAATGAACCAGCCTGGGATAATCACTTTCCTCTCTTAACTACTTTCCATCATGTTCTCTCTTCTCTAATTGTCTTCCCATGAGACTGGTATGGCAGGACTAGTCCCCAAGACTTCTCTTGATCAAAGAACACTTCCACTAGAATACATAATAGCAGGGTAGGTCCCAGGAGAAGTGAATACGAAAAGCTACTCAGAGATCTTCCTCTCCTGGGTTTGCTAGGTGGGCATTAGAAGCCACTGGCTCTCACACATGGGCTAAGAGGGAACAGTAGACCAGATGACCAGATGTGATATGGGCTGCAGCCCTCGACTGTATTTACCTACAATATTTTTCATGATTATATTCTTGAGGAAGCTGGTAGAATGATAGGATAGATGGAATTTAATCATTAAGAGACTCTGTTCTAGGCCACATACTTTTAGGACTAACAGCACTAAACTTCCATCAAAGGAAGAGATTTTTTAAAAGGATAGAAAATGATGAGAGAAATTTTCAAAAACCGACAATTTATTTAGGGTTTATAATGAACATTGCACATTGTAGAACTTCTTTGGTGCTCTAGGACTTGCTTTGAAATTGACAAAAAACAAGATAAAATATCACTGAAGCTACATGATAGAGGTCAATTTTAAAATTAAATTATTAGAGAAAAGAGCCACTTCACACAATTAGAAATTTATTACTTCTAATGAAAAATGTGGTTAATTGGGGGAATAATTTAATAATCAAAATAAAACTAAAAATAATTTTTAAAATTTCTTGTTAAAATTTTAAAAATTATATTTTTAAATAACATGCATCAAAGAAGAACTTATAATAGATTTGGAAAATATTTTAAATTTAATAAAAATAAAAATACT